>NW_005871084.1:8199861-8260210 GCF_000147115.1 Myotis lucifugus
GGCTCTTCCCTGGCTCCGGCCCAGGTCAGGGCTCATGCAGGAGGCAACCAATCAAAAGTGTTCCTTCTCACTTTGATGTTTCTCTCTGTCTTCCCTTTCCTCCTCCCACATTCCTCTTAAAATCAAATGGAAATATATCCCCAGGTGAGGATAAAGAAAGAAAGAAATGTCATATCCTATGAAAGACACTTCTTGAAAATGCCTAAAGAAAGTTGTCATTTTTTCATGGTAAAGGGACTGGAGTCCGTGTTGATGAAAACACCTTGGTGGCTGCGGTGACTGGCAGTGGCTGCAACAGTGCGGTGATGGGGCTGGTGCCTTCCCCTGATCAGCCAGGTCGACTCCCACAAAGGGAGGCCAGACTGTGGCTTAGGCCCGCTCCCCAAGGGAAGCAGGGAGCAGGTAGTAGGACATCCCCTAGGGCTCCCAGTATGTGATAGGGGGCAAGCTGGGCTGAGGGAACCCCCTCCCCAGTGCACAAATTTTTGTGCACCAGGCCCCTAGTATTGTATATTAACCATATTTTTTCCTTTTTCTATGCCATCCTATCTAATGCAAGACGTGTCGAGTGGCTATAAATTATACAATTATAATTATGTAACTATAAATAAATACTAAATTCCATATATTTTCAGATTTAATTTCAGGATGTAAAAGGGGAGTTGTGATTGAGGTATTAAATATGAATGACACCCACAAAATTATACAACTAAATTGGATTATCTCTGCTGTTTGGGGGAGAACAGGAGCAAGTCTTTAATTATATGAATGTTGTATTGTTAGGTTGAAGCACAGTGTTGTCATCACTGTTGTTCAAATGATGAAATATAGGCAATAGGTAACTTTACAAAGTAATAGATGATGCTAAACTGCCAAGTTGTGATATTTACCCCTTAAGTCTACTGTTTCCTCTGTGCTAAAGAGAAGGAGCTAGTAGCTACTTTTCCTCGAATCAATTGATTATGAAAACACTTCTGCATTTTTAAAAATACATAACTAATCTACAAATAGGGTTCCATGATAGGGATACCTAAGTGGTAGAAAAATTCTTTTCCGACCCCCTAAAAAACAGAGTAAAGTTCAGCAAATGATAGTGTCAACTCAGTAACTCTCTGAAGGCTGTTTTAGGGGAATCAGAATTATGCAGACTCAGTAAGGAACGTACACACATTTTCTGGCTTCACTTAAAATATTCATTGGAAATTATTTCTTTTGTAGATAATGTAGCTGAAAATTACAAACTGTAAATGAGCTCATCCAAAATCTGCAGCATAGAAAGCATCTTGTCAGATCAAAATTCTAGGCACAGCTTACTTTCAAGTGAGCTTTTCTCACTAATCTAAGTAAAAGTGATGTGGTTTAGAGCTGGAGAACTGACAGTGTTTCAGCCATATTAGAAACACTGTGTGATGACCTTGCCCATTGCACGGAGAAGATACTGGAATTAGATGAGCTGGGGCTCATAATTAAAGTCTGGTAATCTCTTTGTTAGTTCTTTTGCATGTCATGTAAAGTTCTATGCTTAGTAGAAATCAATTGTGAGATTCAGGTTTTTCTACTTAAAATTTCAGGACAATTTAGACCACTTGGCAAAAACTTGCCTAGGTGAGGTATAGCATTTGGATTTCTGAGGCTGGTTTAAGAATATTTTGATTAAGAATAATAAATGTGTCTTTAAAGTAAAAGATTAAATAATAACAAATCTTACTAGACTTAAATATGTGTGATATAAAAGTTAGAAAGCAAACAAAAAATCTGGAAGTGTTTTTTATTTAAAGTTTTACAAATATTAGTTTGTTCTGTTTATTAAAACAATGCAAGTTTCTCTTGATCATATACAATACTGATTTTTCTTATATTTGCCTTGCCTAGACTTAAGATATTTATTTCACACCGCAATAGGTTAATCTTTTTCATCCCCATTCCTAATATACGCTTCCTACTTCCCACAAAATGAAATTAATGACATGCAAATCTACTCAGAACTTTTCAGTGGCTTGTAGGATTGAGTACAAGTGCCATGCTTCTCAGACACAGCTCTTTAGATATCACTCCACCTCATTTTCTACTGACTTCCTAGCATCTCCCAATTCTTTTGGATTTTGAGTGTCACTTAACCACTTGATTCCCATGTAGTTTATTCATGTTTGCTGTCTCTATTGATGATTATAAAGAAACTAAAGTCAAAGGCTGATCTGCAGTGTGTGGTGGACAGATAGTGCAGTGTGTGGTGGACAGATAGAGACATAGATACATAGGAAGACAGATACAGAGATAGATGGATGGATAGATAGATAGATGATAGATAGATAAAAGATAGATACATATGATAGATGATAGATAGATAATAGAACATAGGTTATATATTATCTCTGTCTAGCATATACTAGTGGCAATTTAGTCTTAAAAAAATAAAGGAAACAAGGCAAACTATACCTACCTGCACCTTGCATCTGCATTTCTCCCTATTTTTTTTAAAGAAGCTGAATTAATGGAGAGGCTTAAGAACAGAACTAAAGGATAGTGTTCTGCTTTCTAAATTTTGATAGTCTGCAACTTTGGGATAGCATGGAAATAATGAATATTGAAAATAATTCTGGGTACTACAAAGTATAGACAGCCCAGAGTGCCTCTCCAGAATTTCCCCTTTAGCTTTGCTGGGATACATATATTGACACAAGTGAACCAATGATTTCTCAGTCTCACATATCTTTGACTCTGGGTAATAATACATTCTGCAAACAGGAATCAAGAGCTATTTCTTTCTAGAATGCTTTTAGTAATCCCCTGCCATATGCAATACCTGCCATAATTCATAAAAATATAGCACACATTTATTCCTGCTGAAAAACCTTTTCTAAAATTTTTACACCGCCTCCACCCTGATATCACCACCTCATCACTCTCCACTCCAAGAAAAAAATTGAGCATTGACAAAGCTGTATGTTCTCTCTGATATGTAACATTTGTTACGGGACTTTTCTATACAAAATAAGACAGAGGACTCAACTAGTGATTATCTAGACTCCCTTAATTTAGGATAATCATGGCCCTAATAAATGACTCAGTGAAAAGTATTTAGTGTCTTCTCACTCTCCAAAATGTATCTCACTGATGAGAGTTTAATTATAATTTTATTCCCAGAACCTATATTGTTTATAGCAGCTCAATATAATTTGTTGACTTGAATGGAAACCATGTGCAACAATTATTGGAAATAGTTTAAAGCAGTCTTACTCATTTAAAAATACACTTTCTGCTTCCTTCCAAGGTGAGGTATAGGTACTAGCATCCATTCTAATGTCTGACCCTAAGTAGATGCTCAATTATAAGAATCATAATTTTAACCAAAATCCCATCAGCAAAATATATTTTAGCATCTATTTTAATAGATCCCAAAATAAACTGTAGCTATATTTTCTAGAAAAGAGGAAGGAAACAAAATAGAAAAGTTAAAATTTAGTTATAGTTTTAAAACACAAAATATGAGCCAGTTCAAAATAAAAAAATAAAGCAAATAAATATTATTTGGAAAACACATTTCATTTGAAAATGTGCAAGAGTTAAAGTAACTATAGAAGCTGAAAAAGATGCTTCCAAAATAAATATCAACAGGTGAAAACAAAACAATTATTAAAGTGTGGAACTGTATGCTGATACATTATGGAGGAAATAGAAGACAAAGGATCAGTCATTTATCTTATTCAAAATTAAATAGATTAGTATTAAGCATTGACCATATAGAATGTGGATTGAGTCTCTCATGGTCCTTTTCTCCACTACTTTCATATACTGTTCTTGTATGGATTACTCAAGCCCTGCTTTTTAATTATGGCCTATGAAATCACCAGCTCTTTAACTTTATTTTCACTCTGCATTTTCCTCAACATCCCAAAACGTGTATTCAACTCCTTAATGTTTCATCGTAGATGATGCCAGGTTGGTTACCTATAGGTACAAAGCTAATTATACCTATTAGTCCCTCCACCTAAATCAGAAGGGACTTTTTACAGATTTCTCACTTATTGTGAATATTTTTGCAATTTGTAGTCATCTTTTCTCCTTAAATATCTGTCCTCTTCTTTCCATATATTCATCTGATTATTTGGTTTACAACCCTATCATCCTTAATATCCATGTACTACAGGGCTACATTACTAATTCATTTTCAATCTCAATTCTTATATTACCACTGTTCTCCAAAGTACAGCTAGAAATTTTCTCACTAAAATTAAAATTATCTTCCTACTTCCTTGCATAAAATTCTTTAATGTGAAAACAATGTATGAAAAAAATCTAAACTCACTGAGATACATACATTAACATTTTCTTTTTCCTCAAGTAATTGTCTTCAAACAAGCCAAATGTCTTCTCATATGTCTTACATTTATATAGCCTACTTCCTGATAATCCCATAAATTACCATTTTTTTTCAGAATAATAGCTCAAGAATTAAGGAATATCTCAATTTAGCTTTAAATATTTCCATTAGTCCATTAACCTCTCTCTAACTAAGGTTGACTTTCTTGATTATGTTTTTAGTTCTTTCTCCTTATTAATGATTTGTCTATTTGTTTTGTCTTGTACTGATTGCTGTAATAAAATATCTTGGTACTAAGGGGTTTATGTTTATTTTTCTTGCATTTTCCGTAGTTTTTAATTATTAAGGTGGCTGCTTTGTTAATTAGTACATGAACCTTGACATGTATTATAGATTCACTATGGATTCTGGATTTCCACATTGAAATGGACTCCTTATTTCCTTTCTGTGATCAGCATCTAAAACTAAGATTTCTTCAACTGGTCTAACTACATCACAAAAATCCAATTATGTTGAACTTAATCATGATATTTTCTAATTTTCCTTGACCCACATGTTCTCTGAATATATCTACATAAAAGCCTAAGTGACTGTTAAGACAGAACAACCAGAACAACTAGAAGGACTGCTCGCTATGACACGCACTGACCACCAGGGGACAGACGCTCAACGCAGGAGCTGCCCCCTGGTTGTCAGTGCACTCCCACAGCAGGAGCACCGCTCAGCCAGAAGCCAGGCTCACTGCTGGCGAGCGCAGCTGTGGTGGTGGGAGCCTCTCCCACCTCCATGGCAGAGCTAAGGAGCGGCAAGTTGAGCAGTAAGGAGCAAGCAGGCGGGCGGTTAGGAGTGAGCAGGTGGGCAGTTAGGAGTGAAGGGTCCCAGATTGAAAGAGGGATGTCTGACTGTCAGATGTCTGACTGCAGGGATCGGGCCTAAACCGGCAGTTGGACATTCCCCAAGGGGTCCTGGATTGCGAGAGGTGCAACCCGGGCTGAGGGAGCTCCCCCTCCTCCCCTGTGCACAAATTTTGTACACCGGGCTTCTAGTATTCTATATTTTATTTCCAAATATTTGGATATTTCCTAAATATTTTTTTATGTATTGATTCCTAATTCACTTCTATTGTGAATATATAAGATATTATTTGTATGATTTCAGTCCTTTTATTATCCATTAAGATTTATTTATGGTCATCACAGGTTCTCTCTACAAACTATCCTATATGCATTTGAAAAGAATGTGCATTTGGCTGTTCTTGGATGGAGTGCTTTATAAGTGGTAGTTCACGTTGAATAATAGTATTGCTCAAGTCTTCTATAAAATTAGTGATGGTCTCTCTGCTTTTTTTTTCAATTATTGAGTTGGCATATTGAAATATCTGAGTATCATTGTGGAGCTGTACAAGTCTCGCTTCCATTTTATTGGTTTTAGCTTCATCTGTTTTGAAGTTCTGTAAGATGCATAATTTATAATTTATGTGTTTGTCTAGCACCTAGGCTCTTTTATCACTATGAAATATATCTGTGTTTCCTTATATTTCTTGCCCTAAAGTCTACTTTGATATTAATTTAGCCCTTCCAGCCCTAAAATTCCTGTCTGCATGGTATCTCATTCCAACTCTTTACCTTCAGCCAATTTGTATCTTTGAACATGAAGAGTTTCTCAGGTAGATAGTATATAATGGGAATCTGCTTTTTTCATTCTGTATGAGTTACAAGTATGGAGGAGACAAGTAAGTCTAGGAAATATGGAAGAGCAAGAGAGAAATACTATGTGTCAAAAAAATTGCAACGAAATTTCAGAGGTTACATTACATTTAAAATTTTTTCTTGGATGAAATAATATTACATTTCAATTATACCCATACACTTCAATGAAGATATTTTACACAGTTAAATCTTGGGGGACTTAGAAAAAAGGAAAAGCATGAGTGTTCAATAAAGGTAGCTGGTGAGAGAGAATATCAAAACAAAACACCCAAGCCAGCAATTAAGGGCAGGAAAACAAAATAACTTGTAGCCTTGCATATTTTGAGAAATTTAAATCCTAAATTTACTTCCCATTAAATTTCTCACACAAAAAAATCCCTAGCTTAAAATATGTTTTCAGTATTAGTGTTACATACACAAATTATTGATATCATTAGTATTATAAAAACTTGGGTAATTTGTTTTCTTGCGTAATTGCCAGCCCTAGATGGAGGTTTCATCCTCTTGATTTGATATAATCAGATTAATGAATAGTCTTTGCCATTCACCAGCTGTACCAACATTGTTATGTTTTGTTTAATGACCCACAAAATGAAAAAAATAACAGTACTCAAATTCATGAGGTTGCTCCAAGGACAAAATATGAGTCAACAGAGGCAGAAATCTCAGCACAGTGCTTACTCAGCACATGCCAAAGAAATGAGTAGCAGCATCACCATCATCACACCATCATCATCATCAATATCCATATCCATATGCTTCTAATCAGTGAATTTTTTCTCACTCTAAGTACATAGCATCTTTTTGAGTTCAAATCAGAGCTCAGCTATTTTTCCCTTTGTGACTTAATATATAGAGGATCCAAGTAATGGATGAAACATGGCTTTGTTTTTCTTTTACTGATTTTCAAAGGCTAGGGATCCTAAAGTAAACATTTCCAATTACAGCAGCACTTTCCCAGGAGATACCAAAATTGGTATCATGCTTCTTCACAAGGTTCTAATAAACTGAAGCTGATAAAGACTCTGGACTTCAGACAACCTCAGGACGTCAGACTCTTACTGCACTTAATTAAGACACTTTCTCATCCAGTGAACAAAGGGACTTATTTACCAACTGTGTTCACACAGGCTAATTCTATCTTATCCCTAGTGCTATTTTTTAATAATTAGCCACGTCATCATGAATTCCCCCTTTCTAGCACGTAGGAACTCTTAAGCTATCCCCTCAGTAATTATCCTATAAATTTCTTCTTTCTTTTTTTAAGTTTTATTCTTTGAAAGATTAATTTTAAATATTGTTCTCAGACAATTCCCCTTTTTTCACTTGAGGGAGTGCCATATGTGGTAAAGAAATTGCCCACTTTAGGGAGTGGAGTTTATAGTAATGAGTGATAAAGAATGATGGAGACAACTAGGAGTTTTCAGTGGCCTGAAATATATCACACCGTGCCGGAGACAGTGTTCTTGGTGGCTCTCTATATTTGTTTGGCAACATAAAGTAGAAAGAGGCTGTAATCAGTGGAACCTAAATCAGGGTCAGGAATCAGAAGCTCTAATGTGGAAAATAAGTCTTCTGCAAAAATTTCAAGAATATACAAAAATATTTGCTCTTTTTTAATAATTTGCCTAATGTTAAAGTTATTGGTATATAGATATAATCCCTTTACATTCATATATTATTTACACAAACTAATAAATAAATTTGAAAATGTATGTATATGATTAATTTGATTTTTATAGCATTTAAAACTAGTTGCACGCTTAATAAATTAAGCTTTTCACAAGTCCAGCTCTTCACAAGTGACAGATTCTCTTATGTTTTTTAAATTCTTTTAAAATTAGACACACTTAGCCTTCTCCCAAATCCAATAATAATAATTTATGTGTTAAATACAGGGTAGTTACCATGATTTTCCTTTTTATTTAATTGTTTAGCTTTATTTTTCTATTCTCAGTTCCAATTTCAACACCTCTGAATATAAATTTCAACATCTAACTTATTGTCTCATATCAGGAGTCAATCCTTTGAGATTATTTCTATTCTCAGTTGAAATGACTGTTCTCTTAAATAATTTATGGATACTGTGTCTGATTTATAGAGAAAAATATTTAATATCTGACTTTAGCAGAATTCAGTGATAAACTGTTTATCTAAATCTGAAGATCTAGTTAGAAGAATTATCCTTCTAAAGTAGATGTAAGCAATCTAAGTGCCTGAATGTATAATTTCACTGGTAAGTCTTATTTTGTGTCTTTATATTGAAAGGTCTACCGGCCTTTCCTTTCTGTTGTTGTTTATGCACCAGCAGAATTATGATTATCAAGAGAGTAAAGGATGAGTCTACATATCTTTGTTGTATTACTGAGAGGATGATGTTGGCATGTCCATCGCCACATGGGTGAAGTACTTTTGATCTAATGGGGGACAGAAATATAAAAGCGGAGGAGGTAACATGGATATTTCCTCAAGTCACTGGGAGGGCTGAAATAGAAGTCTTCTACAACTGAAATTTTCTTTGCTCTACTGGGGAATCCTAATTGAAGTGGGGAATCTCATAGCCAGAGGTACCATGACTTGAATGTGGCAACGGAAACTACCAATACTATCAAAAATTATCCAGACTAACACAGTTCAAAACTAGTGCCTGATAAAAAAAAAAGAAGCTATGTATGAATGAGCAAATAAATAAATACATAAGCAAAATGAATGAATACATATCTAAAATGTCCTATATTTCAGAGTCTCCCCCCAAGTTTCCTCCCAGATGGCCAGAGCACACAGCTAAGAAATACATCTCCTGCCTTGGCCAGTGTGGCTCAGTTAGTGTAGCATCATCCTTTATGGTGGCAGGTTTGATTCCCAGTCAGGCCACATACCCAGGTTGCATGTTCAATCCCTGGTCGGGGTGCATACAGGAGACAACCAATCGATGTTTCTCTCTCAGATGGATGTTTCTCTCTCTCTCTTTCTCCCCATCCCCTCTCTCTAAAGTCAATAAGCATGTCCTCAGGTGAGGATTTAATAAAGAAAGAAAGAAATGCATCTCAGTATGTTGATTTTGCATGGTGCTGAATGTTGGAGCCTGCTGCCCTCAACCCCAGATAGGAATGGCCACACATACATTTCATGGAAAATATTACTAAATGCAATGAGTATAAAAAACAGATGGACATTTCATGGCAGCCTCCAGCATCTCTCCCCTTGCAAAAGATGTTATTAATGAAAGAGAAAGAAATGGAAATAAAATAACCCTGGCAGCTCTCAGCTTGGGGTTGTGTGGCACTTGCAGCTGAACCAAGGTGTTTCTAAGGTCACACAGATACTTTCACAAAAAGCCCATGCCAGATGAGATCATTCTGTGTCCACACTAGAGTGAGACAAAACAAGACAATTTCACCTAGAAAAAAAAAAAAGAGATTCATTTTCTACTATGATCGAATACTGAATTTAACATCCCCTTCATTGCAGATCAAAGCTAATTAAAGATCATTGCACAGGTGAAGGTAGATGCAGGTCATTGCAGAAGAGTAGAGAATATAAGCCAGTCACCAAGCAAGAAACACAAAGGAGAGGAAAACCCCAGTCCCTGTTACTTAATTTTGAGAATGAAAAAGTGGTATGATAAAAAGAAATACATTACAAAGACTTGTGAATATATTACCAGAGTTATAATTACATGGAAAGAAAAGAAAAAGAAAATTCCACATTAAAAAAAAGCAATAATGGTACAATAAATAAAAAATACTTATGTATTCTACAAACCGGATCATGTACATAACTCTTTTGGATCATTTAGGATAATTTAGTTCATCAAATTATTTAAATGACAATGGATTTATATATATTGGACTAGAAAAATAATGAAAATGTGCACTTAGTGCTATCCATTTCTGAATTCTAGCTGCTGAGACAAAAATATGTTTAAAATATGTGAATTATCCACATTAATGTGAGGTAACACTTCCTACAGCTTACCGGAATGCTAAACTTTTACAGTGTGAAGCTTGGTTTTTCTTTCAAATGCGATGTTTTAAAAATCACAGTAATTGTTAAATATGAATCCTCATATATATATGACATTTCCACAGATTACTGTGTTTATAATTTTAAATTTGAGCTGCTGCCAAAGGAAATATTTCAGTTCAATTTACATGTCGATAGTGGCAGCTTTTACATTCTCACCCTGGCTTTCTTGTGGCAATCATAACTCTCAGTGTGGAGAAGTGTACTTCTCTGCTCTTTCCTGAACAACAGGAAAACTCATGTGTTTTATTTTGAAAAAGGCATCATCATACTTCTGAGACACATATTTACTTATGGCTCAAGTTCTGAGATATAAAAAGTAAATCTACATAGTAGCGACCCCCCACCCCTTCATCTGTATGTTTGCTTTCCATGATTTCAGTTACCCCCGGTCAACCATGGTCCAAAATATTAAATGAGAAATTCCAGAACTAAATAAGCTATAAGTTTTAAGTGGGCTAAAATCATTAACTGGCAAACTATGCCCATTTACTGCTTAATTTGGTTAATAGACAGAATTATGAGCCAAATGTTTTGTCAGAGCATTTGTTGGATGACATTTTATGTATTATCATATAAAATAATAATTTTTACTGAACTAAAAGGGTTGGTTAAATGGTAGCTTGAAAAGAATCTTAAAGGAGTAACTATTACAGCTGCTAATGGAAGGTTAAGTGAGATAAATACGAATCCTTGGCCAATTGAAGATTTCATTATTGTACATTGTGGGCCTTTGGCATCATACATTTATCATCTGATTCCTAACCAAGCAAACCTCACACTAAGCCCTGTTTAAGCAGCACATGGAAAATATCTTCCAGAAAAAAAATATTGTGAATTCCATTACACAAATATGTTTATATCTCTGCCCATTGAATGAAACAAGAAAGCCAATGAAAAGAAGCTCAGTTTCTAAGAATGACTAATTTGAAATGAATTTCACAAGGACAGTTACGAATTAAATGTATTTACTTTTTGATGTCTTAAAAGACTACAAGGAATATAGTTTTGTTTTTCTCACTGGGAAGAGCTTTCTTCATTTTGACTTAAATAGAAGTATTTAATGTGTCACACCATGTGACCATCCATGTTCAGATATCCCAGCAGGGATTAATAAAGGAATATCGCTCTTTCACCAGAGCTCTGTCTGAAATGCATGAAGACACACTGACAGCAATATCAATGTCCTCCAGTAAAAGATAAAATTTAGATTTTATTCTTATAAAAAATAAGAAAATGTAGGAACAGATGCCTTGCACACAGAGTCCAACAATGCTCAAACATCCTAAAATATTTAAAAAATATATTTGCTGTGTACAACTACAGGAAAAGTATCAGAAATATCTCATAGGGAGATATTTTAAGACCATATATGACAGTAATTAACAGACACTAAAATAAATTTTAGAGAATTATGAAATATAACCTTAGTTTTAAAAATCTATAAAGACTAGTCCAGGAGGTCTGCAAATGGGGAAACTGATCCTGAGACACTTCTTAGAAATAAATCCCTGTAAAGGAAACTCCCAGGATCGAAAGGTAGGACAAGGAATGGAAGTCTAACTTACAAATTTCTTTTTAAATGGATTTAAGGAGAAAGAAATTGATGAGAATTTTCAGTATCAAAGGAGACATGATTTCATCCAGAAGGCAAAAGTTGTCCTGATTAAGATAAATATAATGTACAACTAAACACATTTTATTTATACTGCAAGCACTAGAGGCAAAGCCCAAAAGTCACCAGAAGAGAAGGAACACAATTACAAAGTCAAGACAATTAGAAAAATAGTTTTCTCATCAGGAAACATTAAAGCCAGAAGACGTTCATGTAATATCTTCAAAGTAATGAGGTAAATTAAAAGCCTTCTCTGCAGTGCATGCCCAGAAAAACTCTTTCAAGTCCAAGAAGAAAATATACATAGAAGCAAAAAGTGTGTTTAATTCCAATAAACACACACTAAAGCAATAAATGGTAGGGAATATAATGCAGGGAAATTGGGAAAATAACTGTAGAAGGAAAGTCTGAACATCAAGTATAAAAATAATCCTAAAGCAAGTAATTAGGACTATAATTTTGAAGACTTATGATGGAATCTGTTTTAAAATAAATAAAAGACAGTCATCTAATTGACTAGAGGCTGGCATTTGAATCACCCAGGACGGTATAAAAAAGATCATCTGACCTGATGGAGAACTGGTAGTAATTCCTAAACTGCATGTTTGAAATATTATGTTCTTTTGAGGTCTGGTCAGATTACCACACAATAGGAGGGTGTAAAGGTTTCAGCAAGTTGAATTGGCAAGTCCTAATATTATGTGAAAATAGGAATCCTTTGAAGATGCAAGGTTATTGAATGATGCTGTGCACATAGTAGCCTCTTGTAAATGCTAACTCTCGCCATTATCTCCCTCACCATTTTCATCAATTATTTTTCATTCTCTTGGATAATACAGAGAAGCAAGTAGGGAATCCAAATAAAGTCAATGCCAAACATGAGGTAAAAGCTATGAGATTATATATAACCAATGGATAAATAGTAAAGCTTCAGGGAAATAAAAAAATCCTCAAATATAAACCAATATATAGGGTCAAAAGTGGGAGAATCTGTGCATTCTTGAGTCTTCTAGTGGTTAGGATAGCTGGTGTGATGGCTTTTTTTTGTGTGTCAATCAGACTGGCCTTGTGGTGCCCAGATTAAATGTTATTTCTGAGTGTGTCTGTGAGCATTTTTCTGGATGAGATTAACATTGGGCTCAGTGGACTCAGTAAAGCAGATTGCCCTCCCCAATGCAGGTGGGCTTCATCCAATCTGTTGAGAGCCTGAATACAACAAAATACGGAAGAAGGAGAAATCCACTCTTTTTTCCTGCCTCAGTGGTTGAGCTGGGACATCTGATTTCATCTTCTCCAACCCTTACACTGGGATTTACATCATTGATTCCCCTGCTTCTCAGGATTCAGGACTCCAACTGAGTTCTACCACTGGCTTTCTTGGGTCCCCAATTTGCAGATGGCAGATCATGGGACTTCTCAGTCCCAGTAATCTTGTGAGAAATTCCTCACAATAAATCACCTTTTGTGTATATAGTACATAGGGTTCTCTGGAGAACCCTACATCACATTTTCTTAATGTAAGTCACAGTTTTCCACTCAAATATTTCCAGTTGGGGGCCAAACAAAATATCGTATGGATGTTTGATTACAGGTAGAAATAGTTATATATGCTTATACACATACATGCATTTTTTTTGTTTTAGATCTTAATCATACAAAAAAGGACATCCTGTTGAGCAGAACAGAAATAATTTTTTGCCTTTTGAGATGATTAAAATCAATTTATTTATTGACCACAATATAGGTTTGAAATCTTGGTGAAATTTCTATTTAAGAAACATTTTTAAAGGCCAAGAAAAAGTTTATAGGCATCATAGCACTATATCTTGGTAGTAATGAATCCTATTACATTTATGACTATGTTATCATATCAGTTAATGCATTTTCTGTGCAATGATGCAGTTTTACCGCCTACATCTATCAGTACAATGAATCATTTCTCAAGGCCTCTGCATGAATGCTAAATAAATCAAAAGAAAATATGCAGAATCAAAATGTGGGAGATAACTTCATGTTAACTGTAGCTTGCCTAATACTGCTGTTCAACCCTTTTATTTTGACAACTACATTTTCTTACATTGTAATATGCAAACACCCATCTTTACTAAGTAGAACTTATTTTTATTCCAATCAGTCCTAATTTATCAATTGAAATAATCTAATAGAAATTGAACATTCTTAGAGGAAAGCAAGAAATAGGATTTACATAATCCCTCCATGCACATTGTGTTACTGTTTGAATTCTTTCACAACTATTACTTTCCATACAGTTCTGTGCCTTGTCAGCTAGTATGTTGCTGGCATCAATTTTTCCTATCAAAATTTCTCTTCTGCATTCAGTTTTTCTTTCTGGAAGTATCATTATAACTGCTGATGTCAAAATATCATTTCCATTTATCCCAGAAACAGATACAATAAAGAAGTGTGAAGAAAATATTATTTTCATGGGAAAATTTCCCGGCTATATTATCCCACAAATGCTTTTCCAGAATAATGTTTTTCCTGTATATTTTTCTCCACAAGATTTTTCAATGAACTGTTGACTTTAAAATCCTAAACATTTAACATACAGCTTGAAAACAAATCTCACCTTGTATCCTTCTGGCTAAAGTGTTCATTACAAATGTCCTGTGATTGTTTTAAATACTTCAACTAGTATTTCTTGTAATAAATACACTGAAATAGAATAGCTACAGTGAAAACTATCATCTTTGTGACCATAGAATTTGTTAAGGAGGTTTACTGAAATAACCTGAATGATTTTTATTAGACTTTAATTCATCTATCACTTATGTCTTACTTGGTAATCTAAATTATTTCAAAAGCAAAATAATAATAAAACGAGTCAATATATTTCTTATGGTACTATATTATTGAATCAAAATTGGAGACATTTGCTCAGCAATGACTCTACTAAGAGATTTTTCATGCATCTATACTCTTAATTCTCACACAAACCTATGAACTGGAAGCAATTATCATTTCAATTCTCAAGATGAGAAAATGCACAGGGAAGTCTGTTGTACAAGTTTACACACATAATAAATGGGGGTAGGGGGAGGACAGAGTGATGCCTACATGGTTGACAATGCTGTTTTCTTAACCCTTACCTCCTCTTGGTTCCTGTAAAAAGGCTCCATAAAATTATAGGATCTTTTTTACTCTGATTCTGTGGTCTTTTTCCTTTATTAAAATGTTTTCATTTAAGAAAAGGAAAGTATCCTTACAGCCTATAATTGCAAAGATATTTCAATCAAATTTTGGGACAGTGGTAAACAGAAGCAAATATAAGTTTAAAAAAAGCTTTGGGAAAGTTTACTAAATACTAGTGTAAGTCACATTTGTTAAAAAAAATCTTTATTTTTTGGTATTTACATAACTCCTTGCCTTGGAATATTTCTTGGTTGATTGCAGTGAGAATTAGTTACAGTTATTATCTGTGTCTCATGAACCTTGATCCTATATGAATCCACCTCCCTCGCCTGTAACCCCTAGAAACCATCCATCTTTTGTAGAAAAATGTATAGAGATTTCCCAAATACCACAGCTCACACATATTAGTCTTCTAGATTATCAAATCAATCAATTTTAACTATGATGCAAAGTAAAATGATATAGGAATGTACTATTTAATGAGTCCATAGAGTTCTTGATTCAACTTTCTTTTTTTATAAATTAATATTACTTTTGGCCAGATTTGTTTAGTATACAGTGGAATTTAATATCAAAAAGAAAAGAAGGTATTAGATGAGTGGTCCTTATGAAATTGAATAAAATCATCTATTAATGATTGTTGTAAAGTGAGTTATATATAGTACATAATTATACATGCATTTATATATATGTTATGTTAATCTAAATATAATTAATGCACAATAAGAATAAATATATACACAGAAGAATATGCTGGGTTTCAAAAAAGACTACATAAGTGGAAGAATACATATATTTTAAATAGATTATGTATTATATTTTTCTTTTTATTGAATTTATTGGGGTTATATTAATAAAATTATACAGATTTCAGGTATACAATTGTATAATACATCATCTGTACATTGTATTGTGTGTTCACCACCCAGGTCAACTCTCCTTTCATCACCATTTATCCCCTGTACGCCCTCTGAAAACATGAATCTTCAGTTTCCAATAATCTTTTGGCAGAATTATGAATTATAATTATGAATTATAATTAAATTAGTCTCCTGTGAGTCTGAAAAGATGTTAAAGAAATTATAAAGCATCACCTTAACTCTATTACATATTTTACTTGAGGACAGATCATTTCTTTTTTGGAATTAAGAGTAGAGAATTACCCATATGCCTTCTTGAAAAGATGCCAACATGCAGCTAGACTCTTATGAGACATGGATGATTGAGAATGTGCCCCAAACACTGTTTCATTATTGAGAATGATGAAAATGAAGAGATGCTGTTTTCCAACATATTTTCACAAACTCTTAACTATTTTACCTTTGAGAGAGAGATGGCATATGATATCATCATACTTTTTGCCTGTATGAAATAAGATGCTGCTGTCTTTAATAATTATAAGGGTTTTTTATGCTTTTTTCTCATAAGACACTCTGTGAGTCACTGCATTGTTTTACCATAGTGGAGGGTATATGTGAATATTGCCCTTCCTTCCTCCTTCCCTATCTATAATAATAAAAGCATAATATGCTAATTAGACTGGATGTCCTTCCAGAGGAAGCCCGGGTCCTGGGTGCCAGAAGGAAGCCTGGGTCCTCGGTGCCAAAGGGAAGCCGGTGCCAGCAGCCGGGGGAAGGAAGGCCTACTCTTGCATGGATTTCATGCATCAGGCCTCTAGTTCTGCAATATTTAAGAACTTCAGCATCACAGTCTAGAACAGTGATGGCGAACCTTTTGAGCTCGGCATGTCAGCATTTTGAAAAACCCTAACTTAACTCTGGTGCCATGTCACATATAGAAATTTTTTGATATTTTCAACCATAGTAAAACAAAGACTTATATTTTTGATATTTATTTTATATATTTAAATGCCATTTAACAAAGAAAAATCAACCAAAAAAATGAGTTCACGTGTCACCTCTGACACGCGTGTCATAGGTTCACCATCACTGGTCTAGGCCATGAATTGAGGAGGTGGAGTGGAAGTAATACTGGACACTATGGAAAGAATGACCCTCATTCAGAGGAAGTACATCTTGTCCTTTAAAGTCTGACACACAGAGGTCAGCAGAGGTACTAGTTAAGATAGAATTTTAGGGTTATTGGCATAATGTTGAGGGAAGTTCATTTTGATGGTTTATGTTTTGGTCACTAAATTAGAGATTGAGTTCATCTATTTAAAATTAATCGATGATTAGTAGTGACGTAGGTTATAAAAAAGAGAAAAAACATTTGAAACAATCACTATACAAAGGACAGGGGGAAGGAGGAGGGGAAAACAACAACAACAACAAAAACATTAGGAAGGAAAAGGTTCCCAGGTGCTGATGAGGGCTCAGTTGCATGAACGTTAGGAAACTGATAAAGAGACCAAATCTGAGAAGTTGTAATTTTTTCTTGTAGGCTTCATCTGTTTTGGAATTGTTATGGAGAAGCTAGCTAGATGGGATTGATCCAGGGTTAAGGTAATTCTAGTACAAGGCAATACTATGTAATTACAGAGTTTGATAAAAAATAAAAATTCACACAGCATGCAGTTGATGTGGTAAGGAGAAAAGAAGCACCCAAGATTGGGAGTCTGTCTGAAGCCTAAGAACACTCATAGGAATAACTCCTGGGTGAAGCAGAAACTTTGATATGAGACAATTTCACAAGGAGGATCATTTCATGTGAATAACAATTCATCATGGCAGAGTTTGGGTAACATGGATGAAAGTTGAAGGTCACTGGAGGAAAAAAGTCAAGGAAAGGAGAGTCAAGAATAGTTTCTGAATTACTAGTTTGTGCAGATGGGTGTGTCATATTCTGTCCTATACTGAGAGAATCCACTGGAAGAGATACAAGGTTTGAAGAGAATGCAATGAATTCAGTTTAACACATTAAACTTGAATCCCCTGGCAGATATTCAAATGAGAAGCACAGGAATGTTTAAGAATTCATCTGACTGAATTTACTGGGAGAAAAGTATGTTTTGTTAACTGGAGAAAACATACTGTCCTATCGCTTGGAAATGCCACCAAGGATTGGGATACAGGCCAGCAGGCAACAATGGGTTGGGTTATACCAAGTAAACAGAATAAATATAAATATTAATTTTAACCAAGAAATCAAATGAAGAGCAACAGACCAAGTAAGAATATGTTATTATAGACAGGAATAAGGTCAGAAGCTAAGAAAATCAGCAACAGATATAGGAATCAAATATAACACAGGAAGGGAAATCACCTTAAGATTTAGCCATCATCATCAACAACAACAAAAATGAGAGGCCATCATTTTGTTTTACCTATTGTTGCCATGTGACTAAGGGTGAAATGGACTAAAAGATAATTAGGGAGTTTAAGGAGAAAGCTGTTGTATTATTCCAACCATGCAATCATTAAAAACATGGACTAAGGTCATCACCATGGTGATAGCAATGAATTGATTTTTTTTAAAAAACTTGTTTATCAGAATTTACTGATCTGATATTAACCCCAGAATTGATATAGACAATAAAGAAGAAAGTTTAGAAGAATACATTACATTTTGAAATGGGTGCTTTAGAAAATCATTGTAGCAATGAGAAAGTAAGGAATTTAGGAGGAAAAAATATATCAGCTCTGTAAACTTGGACAGATTTACACCATTCTGATTACAAACATAATTTTATTATCTAGGAAATAGCAATTGAGCCCATTAGTTCCAAAGGTCTTGTAAAGTTTAAACAAGATATGATGTAAGTGAGATAACATATGTGAGGGCAAAAACCATGTGGACCTAATTCACCATTTTATTCCATATCCCAGAAGAGTACTTAACACACATTCCAGGTACTCAATAAATATTTATTTAATGAAAGAAAGAGAGAGAGCTATGAATGTTTAATTTTGCAGAAAAATATAGGAGAATAAAAACACAAAAGGCCATTGCACTGGACACACCATTGTAAAGTCAAATTTTCTTATTACAAAACAGCTTCTTAAATGTTTCTACATTGTTTCTTTAAAACAAAAACAAGATAAAAAGAAAAGAAAACTCAGCCAGAAAAAAAAAATTGGTATTAGTCGAAAAATTTCTCAAAACAGATGCTCATATTACCTTACCACAATAACATATGATGCATTTCTGAAATGGAGAACACCTATTTGTAAATCTTTATTCATCAATGTTCCCCATGAGAAGCTCAGAGGGGAAAAAGCTGACATAAAAATGATAATAAACTAATTTGCAATTATATTCTTCTATTTACAATGATAAAAACAAATTCTTCACTGGGCAGAATGTATTCTATGTTAATATTTTGCATAACTTTAAAAACTCATTATTGATTTATCTTCACAATAATAATCTGAATATATTTTATTCCTCACCCTAATTTATATGACTCAATTAAGGAGTCATTCAAGGGTGGGTGGAGATATTTTTGGACATGGGGTTAAATGGCCATCCTAGAACATCCTACAGTGGTTTTGCAGTAGTTGTATTCCTATATCATACTCTCCTGCCTAGAAGCTCACCAATGTATTATAGCATTTGTTTTTCTACTACGATGATTTAAATCAATTTTAGGATGCAATTAAAACTTTCGCTCTCATGTTATAGACTCCAGTTTACAATATTGACACCATAAAGACCCTTTTCTTCTAGACACTGAGATGCATCCGTTAAAGCTGCTTCTAAAGGCCGTAGCATGATTTATATGAATTTATGGTTTAATTAATATACTTCTCATAGATATAGATATTTAAAATAGCACACTCAATGTGCAATTTTAATCTAGTGGTCATTTAGAAAGGAAAGGAATCTATGCCACAAGCTCTCAGCAAAATCTCCCCTACTCATCACACATGTCACACATATGAAATTCTAGCCATTTTGAAATGATTCCTAGAACATTCCAAAATGCTTCATATTTCCTTGTCTTTCCTTGTGCTACCACTATTCTTTGGCTCTTGGAACACTTTCCACCTTTATGGCTAGTCAGTTCTAAAAACAGCATTCTATAATTGTGTCTTGTTTTTTTTTAGTAGAATTGGTTATGAATTCTTTAATGTCCTACCCTGTATATGAGTCTAGATCAGTGATGGCGAACCTATGACGCGTGTGTCAGAGGTGACACGCGAACTCATTTTTTTGGTTGATTTTTCTTTGTTAAATGGCATTTAAATATATAAAATAAATATCAAAAATATAAATCTTTGGTTTACTATGGTTGCAAATATCAAAAAAATTCTATATGTGACAGGGCACCAGAGTTAAGTTAGGGTTTTTCAAAATGCTGACACGCCAAGCTCACAAGGTTCGCCATCACTGGTCTAGATTCTAGAGACTCTAGAATGATACCTGTGACACTGTATTGTACTAATTTATTTTCAGTGCTGTTTAGTCGAAAATTAACTTGGCCATTCCAACAGGTGTGAGGTGACGTCTTCTTGTGATTTTAATTTGCATTTCTTGGATAATTAGCGGTGTTGAGTGTCATTTTATGTATCTATTGGCCATCTGTATGTCCTCTTTGAAGGTGTTAAGAACATGGACTCCAGATTCAAGACTGTCTTCAACTGAAATAACTCATTAGATTAAAACTGTATAAATATTTGTTCTCTCTATGGTAATTTGGCTTTTGTCCTCTGGTCCTGGCTGAGTGTATTCCTGGCTGAAAGAGCATCGATTCTGGGTCATCCCTCCCTGTATGATAGAGAAAAGCAGTAATAGAAAAACCATATAATTGTTCTAAAACTCTTGCTAACAGGTGGCACATGTCATTTTCACTGCCATACCAATTTCTCAAAGGAAGTCACATTGCAGAGTCTAATATATTAGTGTATATACCAGAAGAACATAATCCTCTTGTAGAATGAGAAATTTTTTATGAGGGATTTTAGAGATAGGCAGAAGATCTTTTGAACAATATTTTACTTCCCCAAAGAATTAGTTGTGGGAATTGACTTTGGGTGGTAAACTCACAGTGCAATATACAGATGATGTATTATAGAATTGAACACCTGAAACCTGTATATTTTTATTAACCAATGTCACCCAATAAATTTAATTAAAATTTTCAAAAAATAATGTAGATAGTAAGATATAATTTCGGGAGAGATGTCTTTAAAAAGTTGAGAGAACACAGGATCTAATATATCAGAAGAAGGCAGTCTGTTAATTCTAACTACAGAGAAGGTGGAGTGTCTGGGCACAAGTGTTTGCAGATGTGTATATTTGGCAGTGGAAATATGAATTAGGTCCCCCCAATTATTATTGTTTTCTAAGTGATGTATAGAAAGTCATCAGCTGAAAAACTGTAGGTAGCAGGGAAAGTTTAGGGAGAAAAAAAATAAAGTATCTTCTGACAGAAGAAAAAATTCCCATAACAATAGTATAAGACTACTTGGCAGTTATGGTACTCATTTGCAATCAGTGGACATATCTATACTAATAAAAAGGTAATATGCTAATTAGACCAGATAGATCAGATGTCTTCCGGATGTCCTTCCGGACAAAGCTGCAGTGGCTGCGAGGGCCGGTGGTACAGAAGAGGTGGTGGCGTGGGAGAGGCGGCGGCGTGGGCCAGCCCAGCGCCACAGCCCCTTTCTCAGAGGTGGTGCAGGAGAGGGGACTGTGCGGTCCCGGTCCCATTGCTGCCCCTTCACAGAGGCAGCCATTTAGGCAGTGGCACAAGCCCGATCCCAGCACCATGCCTCTGCAGAGGCTGGACGGGGTACAACCTGCTGTGCCTCAACCTCCCACAGCCCCTCCCCCAGCCGGCCTGGCCCCAGATTTCCCCCACACACCAGTGGGAGAGGGGGCAGGCCAGCGCTAAGAAGCAAGGGTCGAGGGCTGGCAGGGCTGAGGGCTGGCAGCTACAGTGGCCAGCAGTGTGGCAGCAGAAGCGGGGTAATGGGGGCAGCTCCTTCACCTGATCGGCTCGGTTGCCTCCTGCAGAAGAAAGCCAGACTGCAGCTTAGGCCCGCTCCCTAAGAGGGAGCGGGCCTAAGAAATCAGTAGGACTTCCCCTGAGGGCTCCCGGACTGTGAGAGGGGGCAGGCCGGGCTGAAGGACCCCCTCCAGTGCAGGAATTTTCGTGTACCAGGCCTTTAGTCTATATATATAAAAACCTAAGTGACCGTTACGACTGGATAACCGGACAACCAGCCAGTAGCTATGAGTCGCACAAACCACCAGGCGGCAGATGCTCAATGCAGGAGCTTCCACCTGGTGATTAGTGCACTCCTACAGCCAACCTCCCAAGACTGGTCAACCTCCCGCAGTCCCTCCCTCCGGCTGGCCAGTCCCAATCGCAGGCCAGGCTGAGGGACCCCACCTGTGCATGAATTCGTGAACCGGGCCTCTAGTATCTATATAAAGTAAGACAGTATAGCACAGTTGTATGTGTGAGAAGAAAGTAAGTTAAGTTTGAACCTGTATGAAATTATTGGACCAGAAACAGGGTGTTATTAACATAAAAGGAATTTTTAGGCTTCTCAAAATTTTCCTTCCCAATCTATAGTATATTCTGCCAAGATATCTAAAAAAGGAAAATGAACTGGAAGATCTTTTGATATAAATGTTACTAAGGAGCATAAAGTATGTGAATTGTGTGTAAAATCTATAAGTATCTGGGACACTGCTTACATGATAATTGCTGTTAAGAGCAATAAAAATTACCCCTGGGCCCTAGCCAGTTTGTTCAATGGATAGAGCATCAGCCTGAGGACTGAAGAGTTCTGGGTTTAATTCTAGTTAAAGGCATGTGCCCGGGTTGCAGGTTCCCGGCCCTGGTCAGGGGCATGGGGGAAGCAACCAGTTGATATGTCTCTCTCACATTGGTATTTCTCTCTGTCTCACCCTCTCCCTTCCATTCTCTCTCTCTAAAAATAAAAAATAAAATAAAAAAATCATATCCTCAGGTGAGGATTAAAAACAAAACAAAGTAAAAAATTGCCTCTGGAAAAGCTTAAATGTGAAACCCTATCTAAGTAGTTTAGATAATATTAACAAGAGGTCATTATGCATGAGATAGAGTTCTCAGAGCTTTATCCACTTTGACACATTAAGAACTCACAACAACGATATAAGGTAGTATGATAATTGTTATCCCATTTTTAATGCAAAGAAACAGATTATAGAGATCAAATGCCTAAGGTCACAAAGCCAAGACTCACATTTTAGCAATGTAGTTCCAGAGCCCATTCTCTTATATTCCTTTCCATATATATGGCAAATCATCCTGATGTTTAGCTTTATTTGAGGGATGAATCAATTATAGGAGAGCAGAAAATGGCAGGCCACTCCCACTTGAACTATAGCCTAAAGGATGCTAAGATAGCAGTTTATCTCCCATAGGATCTTGTGAGGAATAGAATTCAATTAAAATTATTAGGTCCCAAATAAGTTCATGGCCAAATAGTAACCAACCCATTAGTGATTCTAACAGATATTTGATTATTGAATCACACGTTAAAAATCTAAATACAAATTCCTTCTCCGAAATTTTTTATATTCAGTTTCAGTCTCTCTTTTTTATACATTTCCAGAATGACTATTTATTACTAAGATAGCTTGATATTCCTCATTTAGAAAATATCACATTATCCATCATCATTAATCAAATTTTACATATTAAATATCTGAGGAAGCTCTTTGAATCTTCAGAGAAGTGCCAAAACCAATGAAAACTTTTGAAATGACAAATTAAATTATACTTATATTTGAAATATTGACTTACCAGGGTATTTACTCAAACTGTAATAATAAATATAGAATTGCTTAAGAAGGAAACCTTTTTAAACAGAATGACATGGTAGAGTGTATTTGTTTATCAAATTAGTGAATTAGTTTTTGATGGTTTTAAACATTATTAAAGTAAACACATTTATTGATTAAATAATTGAATTGCCTGCATTGTAAATTGACATACTCCACTTTAATGCGTGAAGAGGACAATGAGAATAATGATAAATTCATAAAAATTATGTAGAACTGGCTTAGCCAAAGTATAGGTTCACCAATTTGATCAGGGTTTCTCTTTTCATTTTAATTGGTTGGAAAGGTCTACAGAACTGGGGTAGGGATCTATTTCTGGATGCTCATTATAAGTAAATGTAGTCAAGCACCATCACATCCTAAAACTCTCGAAGGAATATGACACCTCTGGGAGGACCATAGACATGGTGTTAAAGTGTGTAAAGGTAATCATTAAAATAGAAAACACAAAACCCTGGGGAGTCAGAAAAATATCCACATCAAACAATTTTATTTTAATAAAGAGTAGAATTCACCAGTCCCTAAAGCAACATTTTCCCCCTACTAGCCAAAGAAACTCGTAGTTTAAAAACAGGGCAGAAATTGATTAGTTTAGATAAATAGATGTGCATACATAATTGTTTAAAATTGAATAAGGTAGAAAAATAATGGATAGAGCTGGATAGCTGTAAGGTACAAAGCTTAGACCTTCCTAAAATTGCATGCATACACACAATTGTTTTTACCGGCTCCTCCAAACAGCCTTGATTATTGATCAGCAAACAAGAGTTTATTTATTTGAATTATACATAATATCCAGGTTCTGGGGACCAAAAGCAACAATGACTTATTTTCCTTCACATGCAACCAGAATATTACAACTCAACATTAACGTCTCGAAGTTTAGCTAGCTGCTTCTCAGAATATGAGCTTTTAATTTTAATGTAGCATTTCCTCTGCCTTTCCAAAGTCATAATGGTCCAGACGTGCGATGTTCAGGAAGATGAATCAAATAATTTCACAATAGCTCCAGGAAAAGAAAATCAAAGTCATTGGATTTAATTCTGCTGCGTGCATTAGTATTTAAGCTTAAATGAAGGCATTGATTATCAGTCTTAGTTAATATAGAGTGAGTAATATTCCAGAGTTATCTGTTTAAAGCTAAAATTAAAATATAAATGAATTTTTCCCTTTAACTTCATGGTTATATGGCAAGCCTTTGAGCTAATGTTATATTAATGCCATATGTATAATTGTTATCTAGAGCAATAGGCTATTAAGTCTCTGAATTATGGTCTCGGAATTATAAGAAATGTTTCTATATTCTGTCTATGTATTTCATTTGCATGAGTCATAAAAATACAAAAACTTAACAGAATTCACATGTCCCGGGTTCTTTTACACAGCAAATGATGATGTCAGTGAACACTAAGCATCCTATGCACTGATGTTAAACTCCTTGGGCTTGCAATAGTGTCCCCTTGCTTGTGATCAATTACTCAGCTTGCTGGACTGTGATTCTCACTTGATTCTTAGATCTACATGTTGACACTGGAGCCAGTTCAGGGACACCAGAGCATGTCTGCTCTGTCTGGAGTTGCAAAGAGATCTGAAGATCTCCGCATTGCAAAAACACTTCCTATGTCTGTGGCTTTTGTTGTTCGGTCTGACCTTGAGAGGATTCTTTTCGATGGAGAATTCAGTTTGTTCGTACAAGATTGCTTATATTCCAAGTGTGCTCAGGAGAGTTCTAGAACTTTCTAAATGACAGTGTGATGCAGCCTCAATATTTGGGCCCCATGTGCACTCTGGAGCCCACACCTCCACTTCAAAAAGAGCAGCTTCTGTGTTTTGCATATTTTCTGCAGAGGATTTATTTCAAAGCGCATTGTCTGAGCCTTTTTAAACCTCTGGTTTGATAGATTTGCAGCAAACTGTGTTTTTTAATCTTTATATAAAGACAACATTTAATTTTCTCATCTGTAGTATTTTCTCTGAAATCTTAGCCAACTAGAATGCCATAATTTTACAATGATGCTGACATTTTCTCTGCTTTTTTGTCATTGTCCCTGAGTTACAAACTATTTCAGATGACTGTCCAGCTCAAGCTGCCTAACTCTTCTCTCCAGCCTCTGTCCTACCTACACCACATGCCAAGCGCTTGCCAGGCCCCTGCCCTTCTTCTCAGTCACTGGGTATTTGCTCTTTCATTCAGTGAGCCCCATTAGTTCTAGGCACCCAGAACCTTTAGGACTACAAGGTTTAAAAATAGGCTTAGTCCCCCCAATGGGGCGATAAGGACACATATGTAATGCCTTAATCAATAAAGAAAAAAAAGGGGGCGGGGGATAAATAAATAAATAAATAAATAAATAAATAAAGGCTTAGTGCCTGAGAATATTTCAGTTATTTGTACATACTATGATCTTCTCTGCTTCAGCCACTGTGCTCCCTTCCTTGTCTTCTCTATGGTACTTTCCACCCCTATTGTTTCTTTTAAAAAAATATTTTATTGATTTCAAAGAGGAAGGGAAAGGGAGAAAGAAATATAAACATCAGTGATGAGAGAGAATCATTGATCAGCTACTTCCAGCATGTCCTCCAGTGGGGATCAAGCCTGCAACCCAGGCATGTGCTCTGACCAAAAATCAAACTGAGACCTCCTGGTTTATAGGTCGATGCACAATCATTGAGCCACACTGGCCAGGCACTTTTCACCCCTATTGTTTATTAGGTATAAGATTTTTCCATTGAAGAAAAGAATGGTTGCCTGCATGCATCTCACACCATAGCATTTTTCCCATTCCAATATTGGCTTCATCTACTATTGATTATCTATTTTAAATCAAATATCAATTTAAATTATGCCCTGCTTGTAATGTATTTACTTTTTGAGGAAAATGTTAACTTAAGTGTGTAATTTCATTGGCTTTCCCCCTCCATATTCACAGATACAGAGAACTAAAATAAGACTTCTGGAGAACAGACTATCTCTCCAATCACCTTTCTCAGGACCACTTCACATCTCTATTCCCTTTAGGTTTTCCTTCTTGAACAAGAGTTCTCCACTCTCTCTGTATTGTGTCCCTTTGGACTAGTGGCCACTTCAAAAGTTTGCCTAACATTTGTATTGACTTTTCTCCAAAATGCAATCTACATTGTCATGTTTCTAAGATCAAATACTACAGTCCAATAGAAAAAGGTACATAGGACACAAAGAAGGGTCTCACAACCAGAGGTTTCAAGCTCAGAAACAATGTGTTACAGGTGCAGAAATAGTGTGGATTGTGCAAAGAGCAACTTTCATAACCATGGGGGCTAGCTCTGCCTACACCTCAGAATCTAGGGAACTTGATTTATGATCAATAGAATAAAACACATTTTCCTTTATTGTTTTTATTTTTGAACTGTTTCTGTCTCATGTGTGACAAAATAAAACAAAGTAATGATATAAATATTTCATAGGAAATAAAGTCTGATTCTTACAAATATACCACAGTCCATGCCTGGATATATTAGTCTAATATTTAAACTACATTTTACAGAACTCTCAATGAGCCTACATGATATATACTAGAGTCAAGATTACTATATACAGTCAACATTTATTGTCTAAATGTAATACATATATGACAAAGGGCATATCAAAATAATATTTTCAAATAAAACACTTCCCGCTTTGGTTGTAATCTAGACATGTGTGATTTATATGATTCATACAAGTAATTTATACTTTCCGAAAACATAGAAAAATAGAGGAGGGAATTTTAAGACAAGATTTCAACAAGATTGTTTAAATTCTTGCCAAATTTAGTGTCACATATTCTTGCCAAATTTAGTGACAGTTTTACTTGGCATTTTTTAAAGAGGTTTTTAACTATATGTTATAACTTGACGTATCTGTGTGATTCCCCTTCCTGATTTTTCTCTTTTCAGAATAACAATAACGCACTGTCACAGAACCCAGTGCAAACTAACATTAGCTATACACCCATTGTATAATAGACAGCTTTCCTCTGGAGTTTTTCCTTTATGCACAAATTCTGCACTGAAAACAAATACACAGAAGGAAGATAGGTTATAATGATTATTGTAGGAAAATGTTGTTGGATCACAAATAAATAATTTTTGTTTTATCTGAAACAAAACTACATAATTTTGAATAAAATTATAAGCACATTTTTCTTCATAGTGATCAAAATAAATGCTTCAAGCATTATTTTTAAAAAGTACGAAGTGAATACTATCTCTCCATGTAATTTATTTGATTAAATATCTATTTACATACCCCTCTGTACACCAATATGTTTTGAGATTCAGTCATTCCCTGTACGCCATTGTTAAAGCAAGCACACACTATACCTCCAGAAGCCTTTTATTTATTTTTTTAATCTTTATTGTTGAAAGTATTATGTCCCCCTTTATCTGCCATTGATCCCTTCTAGCCTGCCCCACCCTCCACCCCAGGCCTTCACCACCTTATTGTCTGTGTCCATGGGTTATGCATATATGCATATGAGTTCTTTGGTTGATCTCTTCCCACCCCCACCTTCCCTCTGAGATTCCACAGTCTGTTCTATGCTTCTATGTCTCTAGATCTATTTTATTTATCATAGAAGCCTTTTAGATTCAATTCAAGTATATTATTTCCCCAGTTTTGCTGAGATATAATTGACATATAATATTGCGTAAGTTTAGAGGGAGCAATTTACTGATAATCATGTCAGTAAAGCATGTAAATGGGAAGTTTTCTGAATTACTAAGGAAGTATTGGTTTCTTAAACTTTTTTTAAACCAAGGATATGTTAAATTGTTAACATGATGTGCAGAATCAGTTTTTGTTTTTGTTTTTTTAATCTGAATGGGTGATGATTTATTTTTATTTTTTTCTCTAATTTTTTAGCACAGTTACTGTGGAACCAAAAGAGGGAATGTTAGTGTAACAATTCCACAAAATCCGTCATAATGCATTATGGAGCGGTTTTCTGACTAGTTTCATTGTTGAAAACATAGGGTTTAGTAAATTGAGATGAACTAAACACATCTACTCTTCTCTGCACATGAACTTATTTTTGGACGTTTATCTATGTCAGTCATTCTAAACAAACTTAGTATGATTTTAGTAAACAATTTACAAAATGTGTCTACAAATTTTAAGCATAAACCCAACACAACTTTCTTCTGGAAAATGTCATTAAAAATGCAACTTTTGTGCATAACAACCAAAAGACGTATAGTCCAATCAGTCTGTCCTTCTACCTTCAATATTCCTACTGTATGATTCTAACTATACACCATCCTAGAAATGACAAACATAGAGGGCCAGTAAAAAAGATTAGTGGTCGACAGGTATTGAGGATGGTAGGAGGGATACATTGGCAGAGCACAGAGGATATGTAAAGCAGTGAAAATACTGTGTGTGGTACCAAAATAATGCATACATGTTATTATATATCTGTTCAAACCCATAGAAGTTCAACAAGAGTAAACCATCATGTAAGCTATGGTCTTTGGATAATTACAGGTTGTCAATGTAGGTTCTTCCATTGTAACAAATTTTGCACTTTGGTAGGGGATGTTGATAATAGGAGAGTCTATGCATGAGTGGAAGCTGGGGGTGTATGGGAGATTTCTGTACCATCTGTTCAATTTTTCTGTAAACCTAAAACTGTTCTACAAAATAGTGTATTAAAAAACATACATATGCAATCTCTAGATCTACACTTCTCTAGGTATTTGTGGAAGAAAGTTCTCTAGCTTTCCCTTAATTTTACTGTGCAAAAAATGAGTATATCCAAAATTTGACCACTTCCTGTCACCACAACCACTATTAATCAACCTAGTTCAAATCACTTTTATTGCTTTTTTAATTTATGAGAATGGTCTCCTTTTCCAATAGTCTCTGCTTTACCATTGTTCCTCAATTTATTTTAAAAAATTATTCAAGTTTATAAAGTTATATCCATTTCAGGTCATGTCAACCCCGTGCTAGATTCCTGCTGCATTCAGAGTAAAAACAAAGTATTTTAATTATCTGAGAGTACTTTTCTCTTCCTGGAAGGGTGATTATGCTCCCCAAAAGTACCTCTAAATTAAAGTCAGACACAATGTTTATTTCCTCTGCCTGGAGCACCCTTCCCAAAGAGGAAGTTCTATGTATGCCCTTACTCTTCTTAGTTCTTTGTTCAAATAACATCTTTTCACTAAAACATTCATGTAATTCATTTTAAAAAATCTAAATGTACAACTGTGCTACTCATGACTCACTGTTCCCTTTGACAGTTTTCTGTTTATCCACAGCACAGCTAAATCTACTATAGCATTTATTTTATTTATCTATTTGTTTTTCATTTTATCATAGTGTAATGCTTATTAGGGTAGAAACTACTGAGTATTTGTTCAGTTACAATACATCAGCAACTCATAAAGTCTCTTGCACAAAATATGTGATAAATACTTGAAAGCAGAAGAAGGAATGGATTATCTTTAAAAATACTTGAAGCAATTGAACTGGGCTTTTTATAAAAATATGTATTTACTATGTGAGAACCTTTGTAGGTTTCCTTTGTGATGCTCTGTAGAAATGAGTAGATACATTAGGTTGGGTCAATAAGTAAACCCAGATTTCACTCATAGCCTCAGACAAGACGCACCTGCATCTGACCAACATGGGATAATCACTCACTAGGTTATCCTAAACCCTAGGGATCGGTGGCTGAAATGTTTGTCATGTCTCCTCCTAAGCCAGAAGGAGGTTGACCTTCAGTCCTCAGGAGACACATTGTTTGGACAACTCACTTCCAGAGAAACATTACAATCAGAATATATGACCATACTATTCCTCCTTTGAGATTCCTACATACTAGGATGTTGAGACCTAGGTTGAAGATTTATGAGAGAGGGATATAAAAGTAATGTGACTACTATGATTTTATTATTGTGTATTTTTGGCCAGAACCAATATATTTTATGCAGGGTTACCAGGCAAAAAACTACTTGAGGCATCATGAAAAAACTTCCCCAAATCCTAAAACCAAATATGTATTGATTAGAGGTTGATTTATCATTGACTTATACTGTTAACTAAATGTTATTATATCAAGTTGATTAACAGAGCATTTCTTTATTGTTTATAAGAATACATATATCCTCAGTTCTCAAAAAAAAATGTAAAAGGGTATTAGATAAAGATTGAGGCTATAATTTTACCTATACATTGGTTTTATTATTTTAGCCAAATCTGTACAACTTTGCAAATGTCTTAGTACAGGAAAGCCCAGACAAGGTGTTTTTACTTTAAAAGAGCCCACCACCACGAATTTATTTAAAAGTGATTCTTCAGAATGAGTTCTGAACAGTGTCTCTGGCAAAAACATGGTGCTCAATGAATATATGTTGGACGAGTGAGAGAGTCAATGGATAAATGTGTGATTGGAGAGAAAAAAGTATTAACTTTTTATAAAAGAAAAAATATGTCACTAGTTTTTGCTTCTGTACTGTTGCTAATCCTCATTCACAAGGAAATGATGAAAGTAATGACTTCTCCTAACTATTCATAATGAGCATCCCATTTACAGAGCTTTCCTGACAATTCCCATCTTGTGATTATGTTGTATGGAGGTAAAAATTGTCCCCTAAATTAATGACAAATGCATTAGGGCTTTTATCCAGTACACTGTTTGAAATGATTAAACTCATGGAATGTTTGCTTAATCTATTTTCCTTTTTCCATACACTATGTTCTTTGCCTGAGGCAAACCCATCTAATAACTCTCAATTGAACAAAACCATAACTCATGACTCAATAAATTATTAAGGAAGCCTGCCTTGCATCTTATTCATCATTTATCCGACCACAATGGCAGAAAGCCTACTGAATTCTCTAACAGTTTCTTGCCATAACAAATAGTTCTGTTCAAATGAAGAAATGGAGGCATGTGTTTGTGTGTGTGTATTTTTTTTAATAAAATTACATTTAAAACTCCTTTGCACTAAGACTTTATAGTAATAATAGTCTTACTCTAGAAAGTTTTAACTTTTAGTTACATCATTTGTAATTTAATTCTTGACTCTAGACCAGTGGTTCTCAACCTTGGCTGCACATTAGAATCACCTGGGAATCTTTAAAATCTTGATTTTTGGGCCTCATCCTCCAGAAATTCTGTTTCTTTTTTATGGGGTGAGGCCACAACATTAGTAACAAAGAAACAGAATTTCTGGAGGATGAGGCCCAGAAATCAGGATTTTAAAAAGATTTCCAGGTGATTCTAATGTGCAGCCAAAGTTGAGAACCACTGCTCTAGACAGTCCTCCAGAAGTACCCTTATATACTACCTGAGGTTAGATTGAAAAATGAGCTACAGAGTGTAGAATATCAAAATACAGCTTCTCAGTCTTTCACAATCTTATTCCTTATATGCTAAGTTCTAAAGTGGCCCCCAGAAGTATAAGGTGATAGCATTGTTTAAATGGGTAAGTTACATAATAGGAGTGGAGTAAAGTTGGAAGGGCACTGTGATTTTTACAATACTGCAAAACAAACAAATCACTGGAATCAGGTCAGTAGCAAACAATAAGTTACATTTGTGACCTGCTACATGGTCACCAGTCATATGAACATATTTTGATGCACATTTTAAAGAAGAAAATTATGCTAGATATCTGAATTTCTGGATGTGAGATTTGAGATTATAATCTATCATAGTAAAAAGTTGAAAAATAAACATGATTTCCATCTGCTGATATTAACCACTAGTTATCACATTTAAATGTGTCATTTTGAAGATAAAAATGGATTTTTTGACAGCATCAGAAAATGCAATCTGCCTGCTCAGTTAGCTGCATTTTAAAATTGGCGTGAGTACAGAATACACAACTCAACAAACCTCAAAATAGTGTGCATCTTTAGAATTTATTTTTCTCTTTAAGATTGGAAACTGATGATATAGCAGCTTTAACCACGATTTTTCAGGGGCGGGGGGGATAAAGAAAAGCATCTACAACTCTTTGATTATTCTTCACTATTTCCTTTCAGTTTGGATGTTTCTCTCTGTTTCAGTGTTAATCACAAAAAGGAAAGCACCAATTTATTTCTTATGAAAGTGTGTAACTACCACTTTGAAAATTAGAACTGTTGTTTTGAATTGCTCCATGTTTGATTTCAGGTGCATGGTTTTGTCTCTGAAGGTCTGTCAAGGCCAGATTCCTATCTCTTCTTTGTTGTAAAAAAAGATTTGTAAGAAATTTTAAAACTACAATTTGATTCAATTGTTCAATCTTCTTTCCTTTATTCCTAATGGCATGGTTGAGCCAGATGTCTTTTTGTGGATCAGAGGATCAAAAAGAAAAAAGAAGCAGTAATTGAATGTTTGTGCCTGCGAGTGTCTTGAACCCAATTATTTAATCAAAAGCAGCCTGCACCTGCAGTTACACAAGGGCGGGAATAACAAGGTGTTCCAGGCATGTTGCACTGCATCTAGAAAACTTCAGAGGCTTGCCCTCCGAGCCTTCCCTCCTACCTTTTGAAGTTTGACTCTCTCCCTTCATAAATAAACGCTCGAGCAAGACCTTCAGAATAAAAGAAGAAATATATATAATATAAAACACCCAAAGAAAATAAAATGTACCCCGTGTCTTATCAATACCTGAATTCCCTACCAAAGTAAATGATAAAACCTAGGATCTAGCATATTTGCAAAAAACAAAGATGAGTGTTTAGTACTGAAATGCAGAAAATTAAACTGAAATGCGTTACTTTCCTCTGAGCAGGATGCAAAGGTGGTTTCCTGGGTCCTTGTCCAGGTGGAGTCAAAGAATGAAGCCACACACAAAAGGTGGGATAGGAAAAGGTGGAAATTTATTGGGAAAGGAGCACAGACTCCCCTGTGGGGAGAGGGAGAGAGAACCACTAAGTTGCTCTTCCCTAAGGTTTATAAAGGCTTAGGTTCTTTGTATCCTGATATTCCCTCTGATTGGTCAGTACTAGTATAGCAGCTTCAAGACTCAAACTCACCGGGGGTCCCCCTCTTTTTCTCCCTTTTGTTTTTCTACTCCCTGTGGCTTTCTCCTTTATTCTGTGAATGATGAATTTCTCTCCCCTTAGTCTGTGAATGTATGCCTTTTGACAGCTCCCAGCCCCCCTGCAGTTCTCCCCATGGACTGCCCCCAATTCCTAAAACTCCCTCAAACCTGCCTATTTTACCCCTAAAAACTCCTGTCAGTACCCTCAGTCTATGATATGGCTGTGAAAAGGTCACCATCCATTCAGCTGATGGAGCCACATGTGAGGTGGCCCAGAAAAGCGGCGTAGAGAACAAAGAGAACCAAACGGTTAAAGAGGAGAAAAGGCTTTAATCTGTGTTCTCCGGCGAGACCCACCAGCCCAAAAGGTGAGGGGGCCAGTGAATTTCGCACCCCCAGGGAGGGAGAAGTCTCCGCCGCAGGGGGTGGGCAGGGTATTCAGGAAGAAGTCAGTATCTGTGTGGGGTATGTAGATTCAGGGAGAAGAAGCCAGTATCTGTGTCTGGCACGTTGATCTGTTAGAAATTCCAGGGGGAGTTCATTATCTCATCACATGTCTGCATGTATCCGATCCTGGGCTCTCTCAGACCTAACACCACATACCCCATGTGTTTCACTGTAACTAACACCTGAAGGATCTGATTCTGAGAAAAGGGAGGAATTCTTCAAGAAATGGTCAAACCCACCCTAGCCGGTTTGGCTCAGTGGATAGAACGTTGGCCTGCAGACTGAAAGGTCCTGGGTTCGATTCCCGTCTAGGGCACATGCTTGGGTTGCAGGCTCTATCCCCAATAGGGGGCATGCAGGAAGCAGCCAATCAATGATTCTCTCATCATTGATGTTTCTATCTCTCTCTCCCTTTCCCTTCCCCTTTGAAATCAATAAAAATATATTTTTAGAAAAAAGGAATCTTCAAACACCAAAAGAGTCCCTTTTACTCCTGAAACCATCAATTTCATAAACTCTATTAAACTCTATTTCCACCACAAATAAATGGTCTATACTGTTAGTATAAAAATATTGTAGAGTTTGTTAGTGAGGTCCATTTAAACTGGAGAAAGTTTACACTCCAATGACTTTATAACAGACCAGTTTTTCTAGTAGGAAGTAGGGAAACAATTATTTCAAATGATATATCCCCTATGTTTCAATGACTGTATATTGAGAATGCATAGACGTAAAGGTGGAGAGCACTGAGTAAATATAACAACTGACTCAAGGAAGCAGTCAGTTCTGTGTGTTTTGATATAGAAAATTATAACGGAGAACACATGACTGCAGGCATCAACCAGTGGATTGTAAATCTAGTATAAGAACTGAGGGAGAGGCTTCTCCCCGCACTAATAGTCTCTGAGGGTTAAACATTGCCCCAGGGAGAAACACCTTCCTGTGTGAGTGAGTGCATGGTGTGTGTGTATGTGTGTGTTTGTGTGTGGAGGCAGTTGTTTAGTCTGTACTAAAGGTTATTCTTTTTTTAATTGAATTTATTAGGGTGATGTTGGTTAATAAAATTACATAGATTTCAGGTGTACAATTCTTTAGTCCATAACCTGTATATTGCATTGTGTGTTCACCACCCCAAGTCTAGTCTCCTTCTATCACCATTTATCCCTCCTTTATCCTCTTCTACCTCCCTCCACTCCCATGCTGGTAATCACCATACTACTGTCTGTGTCTATGAGCTGTTTACTTTAGTGTTGTTGTTTATTGCTTAATCCCTTCACCTTTTTCACCCAGCCCCCCAACTGAAAAATATGTGAACAGGAAGACTGAAACAACCATTTAGGCAAAAGTCATCATGTACAAATTGAATTTTAAAAAATAAAGGCTTTTAAAAATTGAGCTCAGCCCTAACTGGTTTGGCTCAGTGGATAGAGCATCAGCCTGTGGACTGAAGGGCGCTGGGTTCAATTCCAGTCAAGGGCACATGCCTGGGTGGCGGTGCCTGGGTCGATCCCCAGTTCGGGGTGTGCAGGAGGCAGCCAATCAATGATTCACTCTCATCATTGATGTTCTATCTCTCTCTCACCCTCTCCCTTCCTCTCTGAAATCAGTAAAAAAAAAATTATAAAAAATTGAGCTCAAACTGCCCCATTTGCTTTTAGATGTGACCTTGCCTTCATTGGCAGGTACCTTATTGTACAAATATTAGGCTGATAATTTTAGAACTCCTTGGTGATATACCACTCATAAAAGAAAAAAAAAAAGAATAACATTTTGGCCCCAAGTTCCTCATTTATCATAAAGAGTTATGGCAATGAAAACAGATTGATTCCATTTGTTCCTGACACAATATGCAGTTCTTATCATTGAAGCATGAAAAGAAAATATATTGGTTCATATAGATAAATAATTAGGTAGACATTATGAACATTCTCAGTTCATTTAAGGAAACAAACCCAGCTAGTACAGGTCACATCTTCTGTTTTTCTTCCTGGTCATCAAAGTGCATGTATTAGTCATCTATTGCTTCATTAAAAAACACTCTGAACTCAGTGGCCTGGAATAGCAGTAATTGATTCTCACTGACATGTGTGTGTCTGGCCTGGTTGGTGATGTAGAATGAACTCAGCTGGGTGTTCCACTTCAAGCTGCAGAACTGGACTGATCCCCACTACATGCTGGGTGAGATGTGCTCCAGGTGTTATCATTCTGGCGTCCAAGCTCAGGGGGCAGAAACTACCTGGGGAAAGCTTTCCTCCTAATGATAGCAGTATAAGCAGGCAAATGGAAATAATCTCTTAAGGCTGAGCCTGGGAATTGGCACACGTCACTGACCTGATAGGCCAGCCCTACCTGATGGCAGAAGTACAACAAAGGAAGCAGAGCCATATGATAGCATGGGAAGTCTTCCCTTCCCATCAAAAAAGGTAACGTACATCTCCACCCTCTGAGTCCAGGTTGGCTATGCCATGGCCCGCATGTAATGACTCCGTGCCAGCTGTGATGCACACAGAGGCTTGCAAAGTGTTTGGACATGAGTGCCCACCCCATTACTGCTCTATTGAACCGTAAGACAAACATTAATCAGGCCAGGCTAGGCATCCAGACACCGAGAGACTATGTGGGATACACAAGAGACTATGTGGGATACACGAGAGACTATGTGAAATATATATTAAGCTGTCCATTTAAATCCACCAGCCTGCCCAGCCCCAGTCAACAGCTTCCATTAAACTCACGCACTCCTTAGAGCAGCGGTTCTCAACCTGTGGGTCGCGACCCCTTTGGCGGTCGAATGACCCTTTCACACGGGTCGCCTAAGGCCATCCTGCATATCAGATATTTACATTACGATTCATAACAGTAGCAACATTACAGTTATGAAGTAGCAACGAAAATAATTTTATGGTTGGGTCACAACATGAGGAACTGTATTTAAAGGGCCAGAAGGATGAGAACCACTGCCTTACAGCAAGCCCAGCAAGAGAGCGACCAGGCTGAGCAAGCCAGAGCAACCACAGATTATCTTATATAAGTAAATCCCGATAGAATATTGCTCTTGTAGGTGACTAAATTTTGGGATTTTTTTTCAAAAAATAAAAGCTACTTGACAGAAATTGTTGCCTAGAAATAGGTGTTATCTTTATAAAACCTAAAACATAAATGGCACTGCTATTAGAATTGGGAAATAATCAAAAAATGAAAAATCACCAAGGCACTTTTAGAGAAGGCTGGGACAATGGTGTGCAATTGTTCTGTAAAGGTGAAAAAATGACAACTTATTTATGTAGTGAAACAATTGGAAGAACTGGAACCTATGATAACTTGACAGGTAGAAAATGTACCTAATAAACGTGGAGTTTTCTCCCAAAGACATCAGACAGAATATTGAAAGTGTCAGTTGGATATTTCTAACTGCATATGATAAAGACCTTTTGGAGGGAGATCAGCTATGAAAGAAACTGTTAAGATTGCAAGGATAATTTTAAAAAGTTGCAGAGGAGCCATAAACCATTGTTGGAGAATAAACTCTTACTTACCCCTTGTCTCCAAACCAGTAAAAGATGCTTGAAGTTAAAGAAGGCCTAACACCATAGTTAATATCAAAGATATGGCTGCACAAGCCCTGTTTTAATACCTTCAAAAGATTTAATATGATGCCTGATATACTCTCAGCTACAATAAAAATGTTACACAAGGTTGAAACATAAAAAGCAGAGCAAGGTCTAACTCAGAAAGATTTTTCTCTTTTTTCTCATAAAGATAATATCCTTATGAGAGTTTTTAAGGAAAAAATGGTGGCTTTGATGAAAAGGAATTGAGATTGCTCAAATTTTATTCTAGATTTGATTATACTATGTCACCCGACCATGTAGTGAAATATTTGCCTTATATGAAGTTCATTGTGGGAAAGAATACTAAAAGTTACATTTTCTTCTTCCCTTCTTCCCTTTCTTCCTCTTTTTCTTTTTTCCTTCTTTCTTCCTTCCCTCCTTATTTCATTAAAATTCAAAAGAATACATAGTTAGTAGAATACATAATATGTATAGGATGTGTTTTTGTGAAATTCAAATTTCCAAAATGAGCATCTCTGATTATTGAAGTAATAAAAAAATGAAAAGTAGCTTATGTAACATTAAAATTTATACTTAGAATATAACCCTTTGCATACATCTCAAATATTAAATGGTTTTATGCTCATCACCCTCAAATTGCTAGATAATCCCTCTTTTCTTTCCCAAATAGATGGAATCGACACATTTCATGCCAAATAGAACTTGATGTCCAGTCGGAGGTGTAGCACAGTGGCATCCTAGCTCTTTAAATTTTAGAATGCTCTGTACACCCAAAAAGATAAGCCAGGGGATATATTCTTCCTAGAGTTTGTATATGGATATTTTATAGTAGAATTTATGTTGCCTTTATCCAAAGCACATTGGTAATAAGAAAATTCAAATGTGAGTGGGAAAGTGAAGGGCAGAAATGAAACATAGGCATGCCCAAATGTTTTCCCAACAAACGAGGCCCAATAGCTGTTGTTGAATGGTCGAACATGGAGAGTGAGACAGCGCTCACTGAGCCAGGTTACTCTGTGTCCTTCTGCTTGACCCAGAATAAATTATAATGCTCTTGCTGCTTGGCAGCTTTTCACAGAGTGTCCAAGGCATGCTAGGTGCTGCAGCCTGCTTCCCGACTCCTGCAGGGTGCTGTATGTCAGCGCTAAGTTGTCACAGGAATCCCTTCTTTTCTCAGCCGACTCTTTTATCAGCATTAAATCACCGGGGTGCTGTCTATGGGGGCTTATTACTTTCATGTGTTTATTTTCCTTGGACATATGTATTTTTTTTTTTGCCTCTGAAACAAAGAGACAGGAGATGCTGAAAATAAATGGTCGTGTTAACCCTTTCTTTATTATCAACTGAAAAGAAAAAGATGGCACTTTAACTCGTGCCCTGACAATGTTTTTCTATATTTGTCCCCTTGGACTTTCTTTGCAGTCAATGTGAAGTTAAAGTAACTATTCGGAAGCTAAGCTTCTTCAATGAATATATTAGCAATTCGTTAAAATGGATTGAGTGACAAGAAATATAACATTCATTATGTTATTTCTAACTGAATTTTTCTTAATAGATATTAAAAGTATTTCAAAGTTTAGAAAACCATTTTGAATACAAAGCACTTCATAATAGTCTCTAACTTCTGTCATACCAAGCCGCCTTTAATTTAATGTAAGTTACTGTTTAAAATTGAAAAGAAATAAACTCATCTACCCTTTGTTTGAAGAGCTGTACTGAGCAGTATTTTGACTATATTTAAATCATCTTCACATATAGTTATAAAGCATCTTATTGCATATATCACCTCAGTTAATGTGTTTATCCTTACTTCATTAATTTTTCATATATTATTTTATGGATTTTCAAATTGTGTAGAAAAAAGAAAAGAGATGTGCATTCTCTTCTCAAAAATCATATTAGAATTTTAAATCTGTCTTTATTATTAATTATACTTTAATTAGCCTTTTTAAGAAAACACTAAGCTGAATTTCACAGCTTTTTCATATTTATTTATACCACTATGGGTTTCTTCTACTTTATATGCAATACTCAGTGTGCTAAGACATGTAATGTGAATGATGGGGCATATGCATATAAATATGGAATATTTATACATTTTAAATCTTTCTTTAAAACAAGAGAGATGATCATTTTCAAACCATATTACTCTCATTTATCTCCATGATGCCATTAATGTTGTAAAATGTTGCAGCAACATTACTAACTCCTGAAGGCCTGCATCAGCCTTTAGCTACTCAGCCGCATTATTAGATTGTCAACATAATTCAGACATCTCATATAGAAAGAGCCAACCCGCTGGCTCCAATGCCTTGTAAATGTATTTGCTTGATGAAGTAGCACTGAACATATTGAGGCCTTGACTTGCTATGCACACAGCACTTGCAGAATCAACTCCTGCTGCTTCAAAAGTGCGCTTACGATCTGTCGTTCTTCGGTATGTTTCAATTTCTGGTCACAAATGAGCATTTGATTTAAAAAAATGCAACTGGTAACATGAGCTGAAATATCAGTATTGTACTAATCAGCATTACAAATTGGCACGTTTTCACTGACTTCTCCAATTAAGAAATTAAATAAAGCCTCCAAATTTACAGACAAAATATTTAAGAAATGCATCAAAATATTTACAACGAGAAGTGTATGCTTTTGTTTTGCAAGTCATGAGTATGGCACTGTCAGGTGAGTTTTATATATAAAATAGAATAAAAACAAAAATAGCAGTTCCCTTTTTAAACTGAATTCAAACATGGAGCACACACACAAAAATCCAGAACTGAACTTAATAGCAGAGTAGAAAAAACAGTAGAGAATTATTTGATGTGACTCTTGAGCTCACAGGGTGTGAACAATGAATATAGAAAGTTGGAAGAGGAAAAACAGAAAGCATTCTGCCAGTCTCTGAAGTGCCTTTATCACTCTGCCTCCTCTACCTTTAGATGCTACCACTTTGAATTGACTCAGCACTGCTAAACTAAGGTTCATTTATTTTGGATTATTTTGGTCTTTTTTTTTAATACCTCAGAGATAATCAAACTGTGTATTCTTAGAGGAACTGAATGTGATAAGGAATCAACACTCTATTACCAAGTAAAACAACATTCTAGGTAACCCAGCCAGTCAAGATATGAGTGGTGATGGAAAAAAAAATCTGCAACTATGTATGGTGACAGATGTTATTTGAACTTATTGTGGTGATCATTTTGCAATATATACAAAATACTAGTGGACCGGTGCACAAAGACATGCACATTGAAAGGAAATTAATTAGAAGAAATATTTTAATATTGCTATTCGCTCTTTCTCTATAATAGAAGTGTCAACCAAATTCATAATCGACAATGACAAATCAAAACAGATGTGTGGTTGGCGCCAGCAAGAGCTTTATATGTATTGTGCATGTGCGAGTCAACTTAGCCTTTTATCTATAGAGAATAAACTTGCTTAATTAGACCTGCTTCCTGATTTAGCTAAACTTTTCCCAGCCCAGTGAAGCACCCCAACTTCTCTTTCAGGTAATTGTCAGCAACACAGCAGTAAATATCAACATGAAGCACATCATTATTGTAGATCATGCAGGGAGAACAAAGGGTAAAATATTTAACTGCAGCAGTGTTTGACTATATTCTGTGCAGTGAGAAAACCTGAAGTCATTTTCAAGGTCCACCATTTCTTACTTCTTTTTAGTCAGGTCAAGTTTCTAAGCTTTCTATATCTCCGTTTTCCAGCTAATGAAAAGAAAATAGGATTCTACCAAGTCTCCTATCTACCTACTCCAGGACTTCTGTGAGGATCAAATGAGATGAGGAACAGGAAAACACTTCACAGGCATTTGGTTACAGTGTAAAATGTTCCCACCTGGCTATAAAGCAAGTCATGTTCCTGGCCTGAAGAAACTCCAAGGAGGCTAGTTGCTAGGGAGAGGAAGCTGGGCGTTGCTACTTGATGTCATTACCCGGTGCCCACAGCCATCATTTCCGGGCTGGGCTGGGCTGGGCTGGGCTGGGCTATGGGCTGCATTTTGCGCCATGGGGTCTCAGCAGTGTTGGCTGCAATTTGGTGGGCTGTGGCTCTGGGGTGGTGGTGGGGCCTGTGTCCTACTTGGGGGAAGCTGAGTGTTGGTTTGTGTGTGCCAGGTCCATAGTGCCGTTTATTGTTAAATGGCCTGTTGCTAGGGAGAGGAAGCCGAGTGTTGCTACCTGACATCATTACTTGGCACCCACAGCCACCGTTTTTAGGCTGGGCTGGGCTGGGCTGTGGGCTGCATTTTGCACTATGGGGTCTCAGCTGCAATTTGTTGGGCTGTCTCTCCAGGCTGGTGGCAGAGCCTGTGTCCCACTTGGGGGAAGCCGAGTGTTGCTTTGTGGGTGACAGGTCCATGGTGCCGTTTCTTTGGAAATGGCTATTGCGTGTCATGGCAGCTCCTGTGTTGAGCATCTGCCCCCAGGTGGTCAGTGTGCATCATAGCGACTGGTCGGACACTTAGCATATTAGCCTTTCATATATGGAGATAAAGCCATTATGTTGTACACATGAAACTAATATAATGTTGTATGCCAATTATCTACATATATAAAACCCTAATATGCAAATAGACCAAACAGTGGAACAACCAAACAACCAGTCACTATGACATGTGCTGACCACGAGGGGGTGCACGCAGAACATGTCAGACATTGGCTGCAGCGAGATGGTGGAGCAGGTGAGCAGGGGTGCCAGATCAAGGCGGTGCACCGGTCACTGTCATCAGGGTGAGCTTCTAGTGGTTACTGAAAATTCTTTGCTCCCGCGTGCCATGGTCCCACCCGGCACTTGCACCCACTGCTGGCGCCTGGCACTGGCCCCAATCGCTGGGCACCATCAGCAGGTGTGAGCGGCAGCTGCTGGCCCTGATCACCCCTCAGGGCTTCTCCACCTCCTCCTGCTCCTGAGGGGTGATCAAGGCAGCAGCCGCTGCTCACACTCACTGATGGCACTGGCCCCTCTTGCACCCGCTGCTGGCTCTGGCCCCAATCGCTCCATGCCATCAGCAGGTGCAAGCAGGGCCTGCACCATCAGTGCATGGGAGCGGTGGAAGCAGTAGCAGGGCTGCCGGCAGACAGGGGACCAGGGGCCGCAGTGGGAGGGGCCTGATGGGGGCACGGAGAATGGGCTGAGACCTGCCCCTGTGCCCACCACAGCTTCACAGCCCACAATTCCTTTCAAGGTGCACAAATTCATGCACTGGGCCACTAGTACCTACATAAAAAAAATGAGAAATTTTTTGTATGAGAAAAATATGTAGCATTGTGTATTACACATGATGGTGATTCTGGCATCATTTTTTTCTCGTCTGCTCTGTTTATCAGTCTTTTAATCACAGCTTATGCTCTATTGCTTATGCTGAGAGCTTATTTACAAAATCATTGATTGCAGTCTGCAAATACTGAATTCCTGTTATGGCCTAGTCAGGGGTGGGCAAACTTTTTGACTCGAGGGCCACAATGGGTTCTTAAACTGGACCGGAGGGCCGGAACAAAAGCATGGATGGAGTGTTTGTGTGAACTAATCTAAATTCAAAGTAAACATCATTACATAAAAGGGTACTGTCTTTTTTTTTTTTTTAGTTTTATTCATTTCAAACGGGCCGGATCTGGCCCGCGGGCCGTAGTTTGCCCACGGCTGGCCTAGATGATATGGAAGGCAACACAGAAATCAAAGGAGTAAAAATGAGAAACAGTCTCTGAGAAGAGACAAGCTCATGGAAGAGTCAAGTATGTAAGCTGTTGACTGCAGCATATTGAGAAGTGAAACAATGAAAATGAACATAGTGGCTCCAGATTTGTGTTTGCAGTCATTCTTCTTCTTGGAGGACTTAAGGATGATCTCCAAGCAGAAATATACTTTTTCTGGCTTTATTGACATAACTGACATATCATTTTGTCCAATGTGATGATTTCATGCATAATTATATTGTGAAATGATTATGATTAGTATAATAAGATTAGTTAAAACATGCATCACCTCACATAATTACATTTTTTGTGGTAATAACATAGAAGATTTTATCTCCAAGCAGCTTTGAATTATATAATACTCCCCAGCCCCTGGCAATCACCATTCTACTCTGTTTCTTTGAGTTTGGCTTTTTTTTGATTCCACTAAATAAGATCATATAGCATTTGTCTTTCTCTGTGTGACTTGTTTCACTTACCATAATGCCCTCATGATTCATTCAAGTCACAAATAGCAGGATTTTTTCTTTTTTATGGCCAAATTGTATGTATCTAAAATGTATATTTTTCCTCACATCTTTTTAATTTATTTATCCTTGGATGGAAACTTACATTGTTTCCATGTCTTAGCTGTTGTGAATGATGCTGCAATGGACACAGGAGTGCAGATACCTCTTTGAGACAGTGATTTCATTCCCTTTGGCATTTACCCAGAAGTGGGATTGCTGATCTTATGGTAGTTCTAGTTTTACTTTTTTGAGAAACCTCCATACCCTTTGCATAGTGGCTGTACCAACTTACATTCCCGTCAACAGTGTTCAAAGGCTCCCCTTTCTCACACAGGCCTCTCTGACACGTGTCCTTCTTTTCTTTGATGATACCCATTCTAACCAATGTAAGGGGATATTTCATTGTGGTTTTGATTTGCATTTCCCTGAAGTTTAGTGATGTTTTGCATCTTTTCATGTACCTACTAGCCATTTCTATTTCTTATTTGGAAAAATATCTATTCAGGTCCTTTGCCCATTTTTAAAGTGGAATATATATGGAGTTTTTTTGTTTGTTTTTGCTATTGAGTTGTATGAGCTCCTCACATACTATTTTTTTATATTAAACCCTTTATCTGATAGGTGATAGATTGCCTCTTTGTTCTGTCAACTGCTTGTTTTTCTCTGCAGAAGCTTTTCAGTTTGGTGTCATCTCACTTGCTTATTTTTGCTTTGCTGCTTCTGCTTTGATGTTATACCCCAACACTCATTGCCAAGACCAATAGTCAAGAAGTGTTTGCCTATATTTTCTTATGGGAATTTTACATTTTCATATCTGACATTTAAGTACTTAATCCACTTTGTATTAATGTTTGTGAATGGTTTAAGATATAGGTTCAATTTTACTCTTTTATATGTGAACTAGAGGCCCAGTGCACAAAATCCATGCACTTGGGGGGGGGTCCCTCAGCCCAGCCTGCACCCTCTTGCAGTCCGGGAGCCCTCGGGGGATGTCTGACTGATGGGAGCTCCTAGAGGGAGCGGGCCTAAGGCAGCAGTTTGACAACCTTAGCACTGCCGTAGAGGTGGGATAGGGTCCCCTCACAACTGCTGTACCCGCCAGCAGCGAGCCCAGCTTCTGGGAATGCACTGACCACCAGGGGGCAGCTCCTGCATTAAGCGTCTGCCCCCTGGTGGTCAGTGTGCATCACAGCGACTGGTCCTTCCGCCGTTTGGTCAATGTGCATATTAGCCTTTTATTATATAGGATATTCAGTTTCCCCAACACCATTTATTGAGACTATTTTTCCATATTGAGTATTTTCATCTTCCTTGTTAAATATTAGTTGACCATACATGCCTGGATTTACTTCCAAACGCTTGATCCTATCTGTCACTCTGTCTGTTCATTGTCAGTGCCATACAGTTTTGAACACTGTAACTTTATAGGATAGTTTGAAATCAGGAAGTTTGAGGCCTCCAGATTTGTTCTTCTTTCTCAAGATTACTTTGTCTATTTTTATTTTGTGGTTCCATATGATGTTTCTATTTCTATGAAAGAATGCCATTGGAATTTTGATAGGAATTGCATTGATTCTATGATGGTTTTGAGTAATATGGACATTTTAACAGTATTAATTCTTTTGATCCACAAAGCAGGATATCTTTTAATTCATTTGTGAATTAATTCTGAATTTGATTTTAACATCTGAGCTCTGACCACTACAACTTATTTCAAAAAGTATAAAGTATTTAAAATTAAATTTAGCTACATGTTCCATAGGATTGCTGGTGTCATTCTGACATTTTAGTTTTGAGCTTACAGTTACCAATAGACTGAAAGAATGACAAATAGACCCCAGGTGATAATTTTTTTGGATTATAAATAAGCATTGCTGTACTGAGCAATACTGGGCCCTGAGGGAAAATCATTAATACTAATCCTGTCTTCACTTAAAATTTCATATTTTGTTTGTCATGAATTAATTGTATTTTTAAATGTATATTGCATTTATTATTTATCTCAATTATGAGGATATCTTTTGGTGTCCTTCTTAACTTTGTGCCCAAAGCAAGTACCTCATTCACTTCATCTTAGTCCTGGCCTTGTAAAAAAATAAATGTGTTTATTATTAGAGAACCATTTAAAAATCAACCAGTCTATATGTACCAGACCGAAATAGGATATGTGTCTTGGGAGATAATAAAATTAGAGTCATGATCTTGGGCTTTAGAAGCTTTTAGTGAAGTTGTAATCATAACCCATTAGTATGCAAATGCACAATATGGAAGAGCTTATGGAAGAGATAAATTGCCTTCAGTTCTGACAACAGCAGGGTCTGAATGTGTAACAGGAGTTAGAGAAGGTATTACTGTGTAGATGGAGCTTGATCTGGAACTTTAAGAATTTATAAGCATCAAGCAGAGGAGACCAGGAGGACACTGCATTTCAGGGAGTTGCCAGGAGACGTTAGTAAAGGTCAAGGATTTGTAGGGGTTGGACAGAGGGTTGAGGTGAATATAGCAATAAGATAAATTGATCAGAACGTTCCTGTGGATAATTAGTACAAGAGAATGCATATGATTTATTGTGAAGAGTTTGTAAGAATACCAATTCCAGGCTACATCTTAAAAAAATAAAGGAAGGGACCACATTTCATAGAAAGTTCCTGGACAAGATTATTTTCGTAAAGAGTTGTAAGGACAGAAATTTATTCCTGAATATTGAAGTCTAAAATGAAGTAATAGGGGCCTACTAACAACATGATGGACCATTTTCACTTCCATCACATAATAAAAATAATTTATTCTATCAAAAATAACAGATGCAGCCCTAACCAGTTTGGCTCAGTGGCCATGTGGTAGGCACCACTGCTAAGGTCACAAAATGCTTGGTACAAAGGGAAAGAGCTATTAAAGAGCTCAGAAGAAGAAAAGTTCTCAATTACCCACCATTACAAATTATACACTTGCATTTATTTTAGACCCTTAATCATAGTAAGAAACTTTGTTTTATATCAAATGATTATTTTCAGCATCTACTGAGTTGTTCATGTTTTTCTACTTCTTCCTGCTCATGTGAAAAATCACATTTTTTATACTTAAATGCTAAACACCCACCTTTCAGTTCCAAATATAAACATGGTTGGGATGCATCATTCTTTTTTATTTTGGTTGGTTTGCTTAGTTGACATTTTTATTTAGGAATTTTATATCTACAGTTCTTAGTATCTTTACCAGGTTTTAGTGCAATACTTAAGCTGAATCCATAAAAATGACTCAAGAAGTTTTTCTCTTTTTCTTTTTTCTGCAAAGGTTTACTTAAGATTGAGATCTATCTTCCTTGAATATTGGGAAGAATGCACAAGCAAATCTTCCTGAATCTGGAGTGTATTGTGGTTCATTTCTTTTTGTGTGTGTGTCATATTACATATTTTGGAAAGGTTTAGTTACAAATTTGATCTCTTTACAATAGGTAGGTGTATTTTTTCCCAAGTTTAGATAATGGAAAAGACCTGGAAGACATATAGAGATGGAGGCAAGGAATATGATGCATCAAGAGGAAGCGCATACAGGCATGCATTGGGAATCTGAGGAAACACCCCATGCGTAAGCAACCCTTGGATCCAGTGTTTATGTGTATCATGCTGTGTCCACAGCCTGAATTTCCCTATCTGGGTAAGGGATCTTGGCTTGGGAGAGCTCACCAAACAAGCTCTCAGCATCTCTCTATATAATTGAGTCAACCTTGTCAAATGGGTTAGGTCATTGCAGATCACAAGTAGAGACTAACGCTGTGGGTGACACAGGAGTTTTGGACTTTTATGGCACTTTGTAAATTCCATTGCCTATGTTGGAAAACAGTCAAAAGCTAGACATCAAGCATCCCCAGAGATAATGTTTCAAAGCCAGATGTACTAGTAAATCAGATCTATCTCCACAATAACCTAATCAGATTTTTAAAACATTTCTTCTTAAGTTAATTTTGATACATTTTAGATTTAGAGTTATCCACATCTAAATTTTCAGTTATTGGCATAAAATTTTAGGTAATATTCTCTTTTTATCTTTTCAATATCAATATGATCTGTTGTGACCCTCCCGTTTTATGCTTCATATTGATATCATGTGTTTCCTTTTCATTTTAGTCTTATTAGGGGTTAAAATATATATATATATATCCCTAATATGCAAATAGACCTAACAGCGGAACAACTGAACAACCAAACAACTGGTTCTATGATGTGCGCTGACCACCAGGGGGCACGCACGGAACATGGTGGGCATTGGCAGCAGGCGGCAGAGTGCAGATATGGTGGGCATCGGCCGCAGTGGGATGGTGGAACAGGTGAGCGGGGGCGCCAGACCAAGGTGGGGCGCTGGTCACTGTCATCAGGGAGAGCCTCTGCTGGTCACTGAGAGTTCTTTGCTCCCATGTGCCACAGTCCCACCAGGCACTCGCACCTGTTGCTAGTGCCGGCCCTGCTCACACCATTGCCGGTGCCGGAGCCACTGCTCCCACTCGCTGCCAGTGCCCGAAGCTGGCCCCAGTTGCTCGGTGCCATCAGTGGGTGTGAGCAGTGGCTCCTGGCCCTGATCGCCCCTTAGGGCTTCTCCACCTCCTCCTGCTCCTGAGGGGCGATCGGGGCCAGCAGCCGTCTCTCGCACCCACTGCCGGCAGACAGGGGACTGGGGGCTGCAGCGGGAGGGGCTGGACAGGGGCGCGGAGGATGGACTGAGACCTGCCCCTGTGTCCACCGTCGTGGCCCACAGTTCCTTTCAAGGTGCACGAATTCATGCACTCGGCCCATAGTGTATTAATATTTTTAAAGAACCAAATGTTTGATTTTTAATTTTTCCTGTTGCCTTCATTTCTCTTTCACTTATTTCTGCACACATATACAAATGTGTGTGCATGTAGATGTGTGTGTGTGCTTATGTGTGTATGTGTGTAAATTAGCTGAATTTGGTTCAGATATTCTGTATTTATTCTTAATTTTTTCAGTGTATTCTATCAGTTATTGGAAGAAGTCTTCAACAAGAAGTGTAGAGTAGTCAATTTGACTAGTTTTTTCATCTAACCTGACAAGTGTAGTCTTTTTAATGGAATAATCAATCACTTTCCATTTAATCGAATTACAGATATTTTTGAATTACAATTACCATTTGTTTTCTATTTAATAGAATGTTATGATTTTATTTCTTTACTCTATCTTTTTAATTAACTGGAGACTTTTCTACATATTAACCCAATTTCATAGAGTTAATTCATTTTTAATATATTGTTTTACTATTTTTATTTGGTTTTCCTGAAGAACTAGAGAAATAATAATAAGCCAGTGTTTCATGTTCCAACTTGGGACTCTAAGTCTCAGGTGAAGTGTTACAAGTGTGATCATGTGCTAACCTCCCTCAATACCATGACAATTCACATATACAATTTGTGTACATAGTTACAGGTGAATCTGGGAGAGAGATAGCAGTTGTGAATTAGAATTATGCACCAGTCTTACTTGTGCGTGGCTCTAGGATGTTGAGTGGGACCTACGTATGTAATGTTCATATGAACAGTTCCCAAATGTAGGAAAGACAAGATTTCCTGCACTGAAAACTAAAGTAGCCTCCAATGCTATTTGGTCTGATTAAATTTGCACTCTCTACCAGAATCACTACTTTAACAGAAATACAACATGTGACAGCAGAGAAGAGGACCTTAATTTTAATATATTATGACTTTTTTATATACTTATTGATTTCAGAGAAGGAAGGAGAGAGAGGTAGAAACATTAATGATGAGAGAGAAGCATTAATTGGCTGTCTCCTCCATGCTCCACACTAGGGATCGAGCCCACAACCCGGGCATGTGTACTGATGGGGAATCAAACCATGACCTTCTGGTTCACAGGTCAACACTCAACCACTGAGCCAAGTTGGCTGGGCTCAATAAATTATTTGAAAAGGCTACATCTAAGACTAAGAGAAGAACTCTACAATGTCATGCTCTAATGGAGATGGGCCACATACATAGACAATGTAAATAAGCCGGACTGCTCTTGTAGATATCATCTCCAATGGAATCCCTCCAGTTGTTTGTAATTAGGAAAAACAAAAACAAAAAGATGCAATATCCTATATTTTGAGGCATCAGACATAAACAGAAAGTTAATGTGTAGCATTTAATTGAGTAAATGATAGAAACTAGAAATAATATGATTTTTCTATTAAGAAATTGTGTGCAGATGAATAAGTACATTTAAATAAATGTGCCCTAATACATAATTAAAATAATTTGGGGTAAGTCTATTTAACAGTTACCTTCAAAGCTATGAGGACAAAATAGCAAATATTCTGTATTTAAACCCTTTTATTCATTTATTTTTGCCTTGCTGATATCACTTGAAATTTTCTTATACTCCTTGTGATTTTTGCTAATCAGAACACATGAGAAAAAGTTCTGACATTCCCTGTCATATAGCCTTTTTCGTATTGATATTATCTTTGATTTAGTCTCATTAGAGCTACTGAAATATTAAGGTCACATTTTTATTTATAAATGATATTTGAAAAGTCAGTGTAATTGGCAACATCATGAGGTGAATCTCAGAGGGGCCTCTGCACGTGATAAGTCAGGATTGATGAGAGAAAAATCTCACATTCAGCAAACATCCATCTTTGATATTAGGTCATGTGTCTGTATTATCATCTCCCAATCGGTCGTCAGGCTGTCTCATCCTTCTGACATAGGATCCTAAATGGTAAAATATGATTCCCTATGACAGATTATTTTTACCCTTTCAATTTTTTTTCCAGTTCTTTCCCTATACTTCACTGTTCAATTGAGAATAAGGAAGTAATTTTCTAGTTAGAAGTCAGAACACTCATCTCAACTGCCAAGATGACACAAAATAATTTCATTTGACAATTGCTGGCACTATCTCAAAAATGTTTCAAGTCACAAAATACTTTTCCAGAACTCTGTTCTTCTCTGCCTTCTTCTTCCCTTGCTCTTTCTCAACACCCCAGTTAAGCAGCACTTTTTTTTTTTTATTAAATACAGGGTAGAGAGCCTGCCAACTCATAAAATGGCCAACAGTGAGGTGTGCTGTAAATGGAGAATTTTTAGACTTTTTCTTAATATAATTTAAACCCTTCACTCTTAGACATTTTTAAACTTTAGATCTACTGTTCCAACTATGTTTGGTTAAAAAATATCTTCTAAATCAAATAATGACTACCTAGTATATGTTAGGCACTATAGTATAAGCCTACTCTTTCAGAAGAATGAGGATAAGGTTTTTATTTTAGTTGTAGAGAAAAGAGTTAAATGATTGTATGTCTACAGGACAGAGGTTACAGAGGTGAGCAAAGACTCACATGTATTGCATCAGGCACTGTGTGAGTGAAGCTACTTCCTACTATAACAGATTAACTTAAACTCCCACCTCACCCCACCCATTAGCAGCCTGGAAGTAAAATGGTGGACCCTCTGCTAGATATAAATATAATTTACTTCAGTCTCTGCTGTTCTTATACTCTTTATTATTTTTTCACTTGGGTTTGAAAATTGGCTTTAATGCTCTCTGACTATGGGAGAATGTGACAGTTGCTTAATATGTTGTATGAAAATTGCACAGTGTATGAAAAATGGAGAGGCTGATGTAGTGTTATTTTCTTCCTGTAAGCATAAAATTTGCTTCTAGCAATTTGTGAGTGTAGGGTCAAATCTCCTGTATCCAATCGATAGGATTTGGGCCTGGTTACTGACACAGTATTTGCAACTTTCCCCCCACTTCACACTCTCAGCCTCAAGTGATCTCGTTGGAAAGCCTAGGCTGTTAACCAGGCCATCTCTTCCTTTGTAGGTCCTGGCCTTCCATTTTTTCCTTCTCAGCACCATGAGATTACTGAAAGTTCTACTCGGCTCTGTGGCTCTTTAGCTGATGCTTCTTCTTGGCCTTTTGTTCCACACAACGTAGGTCCTGGCAGATGCTTTGAGATAATGCTTGATGCCGAATATGAAGCCTACTTTGTTGTGGTCCCCTTTCTCCACGATCTTGGCTACTCAAGTTCAGCTGTCCTTAGTAACTCCCACAGCATTCTTCCATTTGTGTGAGACTGCAGAAAGTGTGACCTCGGGCCCCTTATTGCATGTGTCTCTAATGGAAAATTAGTGAATGATGGACTTGCCTGAATTCATTTGTCTTCTCCATAGATCTTGGCAATTTCATCTGGCTAATTCAGTTGCTCTGTAATTCATTTAAAAAGCTGTTTTTTTTGTTTTATTTTGTCACCAGAGCAGTTTGATTAAAAGCTATCCATTGTGCCCTGGCAAGTTTTTCTCAGTGGTTAGAGCATCTGCCCACAGACTGAAAGGTCCTGGGTTCGATTCTGGTCAAGGATTATGTACCTCAGTTGCAGGCTCAAGCCCTTGCCCCATCAGGACGCATGTGGGAGGCAACCAATCAATGTGTTGGTCTCACATCAATGTCTTTCTCTCTCTCTTTTTCTCTCCCTCCCTCCTTCCCTTCCACTCTCTCTGAAAGGCAATGGAAAATTATAGTGGTCATGGAGTCATATCTTCTATTCAATACTGTAAGTTATTCAATAATATTTCACCATATAATTAAGTTTCTACTTACATACTTCTAGGTTTGGAAATAACATTATGCAAATTCTGTATTACTCAAATTTCTTTTGGTAATAAAAAGAAATGAATTTACTTTAGGAATGTAGAAAAGCAATATATAAATATTTGCATATATCAATTATAATATAATCTTTAAATTAAATAGAATATGTGAAGTATTTCTTTGAAAATTTCAATATTTCTAAAAATTGGTAATGAATGTATGCTGATGCTATCATGCATACACACATAGTCAGATTTTGATGCATTATTTTTTTTTTATTAAGACGATTTTTAGAGGAGAAACCAGGATGGCGGCATAGGTAAACACTGGAAATTGCTGCCTCTCACAACGACTTCAAAAATACAACTAAAAGACAAAACAGACAACATCCAGAATGACAGGAAGGCTGGCTGAGTGGAAATTCTACAACTAGAAGGAAAGAGAAAAGCACACTGAGACTCAGAGGAGGTGCAGAAGTAAAGTGCAGAGGTATGGAGGCACATGTGGAAAGGGCTGGCAACTGAGGACACGGTTGTCTTTTTCAATCGGGAGGGAGTCTCAAGCTCCCGACTGCTCTGAACTCCAGTTCCGGGTGAGTCTCTGGGGACCCAGACTCATATGGGGAGAAACTGGACTGTCTGGCATCGGGCGGAACTCGAGGGCGGCTTTCTCTCAGAGGTGCTTGCAGCGATTACCGGGACACTGAGATGCAGGGCCTCTTAGGGTAGGACTGAGGAGCATCCATAGCTGCTTGCTCTGCCCTGTTGATTCCCTGAGACCCTGCCCCCCCCAAGCTGTGCGCAGAGGCTTTTGCATATGAAAGGCCTGGCCCTTTGCAATCTAAAATTACCTAAAAAACTGCAGCTGGGTCAGAGAGACCCAGAACTTCCAAAAGGAGGCCCAAGGCCCCACAGCAGCTTGCATTGCTTCACAGCTGGGCCTCATCTGGGCACCTCCAAACCCCAAACAAAAAAGAGGAATCTGCAGATCTCTCCATAGCTCCTGCTGTGTAGCCTCAGGCAGAGGCTAAATTAGCACCTCCTTAGAGATTCAAGTGCCAGTGTACCCAGTGGTCAGAGTGGAACCATCCAGATTACAACTCCTTGGATCCATAAGGGACACACTCAGGGGGCAGACTCAGTGAGCACCAAAGCCCCACTGAAGCAAGTCTTGCCCCATAAGGGTGTCTCTAGCACAGAAGTTCTCCCACTGCAGACACAGCTGATTCTCACAGCCAATTGGCCTGGAGGTCAATTCCTCCCAGTGATACCTACAACAATCAAGGCTTATCTACAACAAGACTGTGCACAAAGCCCACAAAGGGGTGCACCAAGAGTGTCCACCTCAGGTAATTGGGGAGGCTGAGCCACTGGGCCCTATAGGACACCTAGCACAGAAAGCCACTCTATCAACACAGGGAAGCATAAAAAATGCGGAGACAAAGAAACAGGTCACAAATGACAGAAATGGAGGAAAGCAAACGACTGGATATAGAGTTCAAAACCACACTTCTAAGGTTTTTCAAGAATTTTCTAGAAACCACCGATAAATTTAGTGAGACCCTCAAGAAATCTAGTGAGACCCTCGAGGTTATGAAAAAGGACCAACTAGAAATTAAGCATACACTGACTTAAATAAATAATATTATACAGACTCCTAACAGCAGACTAGAGGAACGCAAGAATCAAGTCAAATATTTGAAATACGAAGAACCAAAAAACACCCAACCGGAAAAACAAAAAGAATCCAAAAATATGAAGATAGTGTAAGGAGCCTCTGGGACAACTTCAAGCGTACCAACATCTGAGTTATCGGGGTGCCAGAAGAAGAGAGAGAGCAAGATATTGAAAACCTATTTGAAGAAATAATGACAAAAAACTTCCCCTACCTGGTGAAAGAAATAGACTTACAAGTCCAGGAAGTGCAGAGAACCCCAAACAAAAGGAATCCAAAGAGGATTCCAAGACACATCAAATGCCAAGAGTAAAAGACAAAGAGAGAATCTTAAAACCAGCAAGAGAAAAACAGTCAGTTACCTACAAGGGAGTACCCATACGACTGTCAGCTGATTTCTCAACAGAAACCATGCAGGCCAGAAGGGAGTGGCAAGAAATACCAAGAACCTACAACCAAGATTACTTTACCCAGCAAAGCTATCATTCAGAATTGAAGGTCAGATAAAGAGCTTCACAGATAAGAAAAAGCTAAAGGAGTTCATCACCACCAAACCAGTATTATATAAAATGCTGAAAGGTATCCTTTAAAAAGAGGAAGAAGAAGAAAAAGGTAAAAATACAAATTATGAACAACAAATACACATCTATCAACAAGTGAATCTAAAAATCAAGTGAATAAATAATCTGATGAACAGAATAAACTGGTGAATATAATAGAATCAGGGGCATAGAAAGGGAGTGGACTGACTATTCTCGGGGGGGGGGGAATGAGTGTGGGGGATGCGGGAAGAGAACAGACAAAAATCGTACACCTATGGATGAGGACAGTGGGGGGCGGGGGGTAAGGGCAGAGGGTGGGGTGGGGACCAGGTGGAGGGGAGCTATGGGGGGGAAAAAGAGGAACAACTGTAATAATCTGTACAATAAAGATTTAATTTTTAAAAAAGACTATTTTTAAAGCTCTTTTAGTTTCACAACAAAAATGATGAAAAAGTAAAGATATCTCACAGACCTCTCACCATCACTCAGGCATCGGCTTCCCCATTACCAACATACCCTACCAGAGTAGCACATTTGTTACAACTGATGAACCTAGTTTGATACATCATGACTACAAAGACTGCTGTTTACACTCCAGTTCACTCTTGGTGTTGCACATTCTGTGGGTTTGGGCAAGGGTAAAATGAATGTATTCATTATTATATTATACAGAGTATTTTCACTGCCCTAAAAATCCTCTTTGCTCTGCCTATTCATTCCTCCCTCCCCTTCAACTCCTGGCAACCAATGATCTTTTTACTGTCTCCATAGTTTTGGCTTTTTCAGAATGTCATATAGCTGGAATCATACACAATGTAGCCTTTTCAGGTTGGCTTCTTTCACTTGGTAATATGCAGTTAAGTTTCATCCATTTCTTTTCTTGGATTGATAGATCATTTCTTTAGCACTGAATAATACCATGCTGTTTTTTTGAGGTGTATTTTAATTCTTTTGTAGTCAGAAATGCTATGTTGTATGAATTGGCTCCTTTTAGATTTATTTAGACTCAATTTATGGGTCAAATTATGATACATCTTGATAAATATTTCAAATACTCTAGGGAGCAATGTGCATTAATACTGATTTTGTTCAGAGTTCTATGTCATTTTTATCTTTGATATTAATAGTTACTCCAGTTTTCTTATGATTAGTTTAAGCATGTTATATAATAGTCTTTCCTTGATATTTTAATCTTTTTGTGTGTTTACATGTCACATAAGCTTCCAATTGGCAACATATAATTAAGCTGTGTGTGTGTGTGTGTGTGTGTGTGTGTGTGTCTTAAATCAAGGACCTTCATTGAGTCAGTAAATATGACATATGTTGAAACAAAAATATAAATTAGACTCTGTTCTCAAGAAGCTCTTCATTGAGTTAAATAAGCCCACACATATCCAGCTAACAATATACAACATGAGAGGCAAAGGAGGTAATCTTAGTCAGAATAGTATGAGTTATCAGTAGTTCAGTGATATGTGCACCTAAGTTATAAGTTTATTCTGATCATTTAAGTGATTATTTAGATTGTTGATCAAACCTGCTATTAAAAATATTTAAATTATGTTACATAAGATATAAGGGTGTATCATATAAAACTTGACACAAGTTAATATTTTTCCACTCATCATTTCTTAGTTCAATAAGGGCCAGAGAACCAAACACCAAACAAGGTGAAAACCACATTTACCAGAGAAAATAGCTGAACCTGGAAATAAGCAGCAGTCTCCCATGCTGAGACATTTTCCAGTTTGATCGGGAAAAAATGAAAAGCTACAGGGAACAAGATATGAAAAGCAATTTGAAAACCAGGTGAACTGGATAAAGGAAAATAACATCCTACTAAATTTCAAATGTGCATCAGTGAAAAACAGTACTTACAGACCAAATACAGCAATGTTTCCAAACATTATGAAAAACCCTGAAACGATTAGTTTAAAAGGTCTGTCACAATATCCCATTATGTCTTTGAGAAAAATAACTTAATTATGGCATGGTTTCAGACATTACCCAATAGAAGTTGTGATTCCATTTTAATCAGTAGTTTCTATTTTATCTCCTGCACCTTAGGGCAGTTTCTCAAACAGAAGATCCTTACTTTTTGATTTCGTTCACATTTGTTAAAAATAGCTCCCTTTGTTCTATGATAACAGTTACTAATAAGCTCAGATGTTTTAAGCAATTACCACTCTAAGTTCTGTGTTCTCAGCAAAATTCTGCCACTGACCATAAAAAGAGACACACCATGGCAGTTGTGAGAGTCCAAGTGGCCTTGTCCTTTAAGCCTTGGATACTGTTGAAAGTTCTATTATGGATTCCAAAAGCAGGCCTGATTTGTCCTCTAAATTCAAACATCATCTAAGCTGAAACATCCAGGCTTATGAGGCATGAAGAATTTTTATACACCTCAGATAATTTTATATGTCCCCATGACTTATATTATACTTGAACTTTTTGTATGAAAAGCAAAAACAAAGAAACCCATAATGACAAAGATTTCCATACATTCTGTCATAATTTTAGTAAGTGTGTTGATAGTCTATACAATTGTGAGAGAGCATGTTTTAAGTATATAGACAATGCTTGTTGTACATGGTGTTTGCAAACTCTTATTGAACAAACTCCAACACTGTGGGCTGTCCACAAGAAATTAATGAGCGCAAGAAATTACTGAGTTTCAGAGCTAGAAATCATGATAAAGCAGAATAAGTGAAAGAAGTAAGTATACAGTCACCTCCCTTACCTGCAGGGGGTAAGTTGCAAGATCTTAAATGGATGCCTGAAGCCATGGATGGTATGAAAAACAATATATACTAGGTTTTAAAATGTGTGTCATTCTGAGTAGTGTAATGACACACAGTTTAGCAGACACTAAATCAAATACTTTGTTCAATGTATATTGTGAAAATGATGAGCAAGTAATGCTCCATTTTTTCTAAAAATTTTCCTGTGTGGATGTCAGCATATTTGTTCTTGTTTTATTTGTAAATATTTTTCCTAAAAATATATTGAGTCCCTGCTTTCAGTTATTGTGTGTATGTACTAAGATGTGCATTTCTGGATCACCTGGTAATTCTATGGATAAATTTTTATGTTTTTTTAAAATATGTTTTTATTGATTTTAGAGAAAGAGAGAGGGAGAGAGAGGTAGAAACATCAATGAGAGGGAAACATTAACCAGCTGCCTCCTGCATGCCCCCTACTGGGGATCAAGCCTGCAACTAAGGTGTGTGCCCAGATCAGGAATCTAACTGTGACCTTCCAGTTCATAGTCCAACGCTGAACCACACTGGTGGGGCAAGAGGCCAATTTTTAAATTCAATTTATTGGGGTAACATTGGTTAATCACATTACATAAATTTCAAGTGTACAATTCTATATTTATTAAGACAACAGCAATGGTGCCTTATGAAGGAAAAACTGAGTTATTGAAGTGACTTAAGTGACCAGCAAGATGGCACAAAGAGACTGCTTTTGAGAGCTCTATTATTAGTCATTGGTAGAGAAACCTATTTTACTAGTAAATATGCAAAAGAACAAATATTGATAAATAAAAACAAATGTTGATAAATAAAAATCAATTGCATTTATTTGAATTTTTTCCTTTTATACTTTTTCAAGTTACACATCTACAAGAAAAAATAACACCATTAAAATGGTTAAAATATTCTTATATTTACTAAAATATAGTTGTTTTCCTTTAAGGAGGAATACATACCCACACAATTTGCTATAGGAACTCATTTCCTCTAGATTTAAAGGGGAGTTGGAAGCAAAGACTATGTTTCTAAACTTTTCATGCTTGGACAGAATCCTCACTGTACCGCAATTGCATTTCACATAGCCAATGAGTTCCACCTCCAATGGTAATGAGTAATAAGAGGGAAAGAATCCTTTCTCCAGTTACCTCATGGCAGCATTAAATTAATGCTCTATATATTATAGTGGCAGCAAATGATTTATTAGCGCGCCCGTCGCTGGAGTGATGTGCAATTGCGTAGATGATGGACTGGCGAAAAACACTGTGGATGTAATGTCTCTGTAATGTTCTGATGTCGAAGACTGGAGGGAATACATTATTAAGGGAATATTGTGCTGATTACTTGCCTCTGTAATATATCACTAATCTGATGTCACTGCGAAGATGTATAAGTTTAATTTATAATGCACAAAGTAAGAGGTGACAGCGAGACTTTCCATCTTAGTAATTTTTTGAAGGATTCATTTTTGAAAACTTTATTCTAAGTACTTAGGAGAAGGTTTAGTGAAGATTATTTAAGGATGAAGGTGATATATTGAAGTTGTAGAACAGATATAATGGAAAGATTTGGTGGGATTGCTGTTAGTTTTTGTTGTGAGAAGATCAAGGCAACTGCCCTGCCCAGAATTTTTGGTTTTATCAAGGGTCCCATCTTACTAATAGTAGACTAATTTATGACATGTGTCAAGTGCCCCAGTTTTAAAAGCATTTTGATGTGTTCTAACTTTTATTTTGACCATGTTACTTAATAAAATTGTTGAGGAAGGCATTCCAAGGCTTTTTAAATAATTAAGCAGTCAGATATTAAAATATGCTCATCTATCTCATAGAACTACAGTAGCACAAGGGGGAGGGCATATGATGTTAGATGGTTATTCAAGAGTCTCTTATACCAGTAATAACCATGATTTTAATCAACTTGACTTTTTGACAGTTTGCTTCATCTATAAGAAGTTTGATTTACATAATCTTCATGATTATAGTTGAACTTGATTCAAGAGCTTCCTTTAGAGCAAAAAACCAATTATTCAAACACATTCTTAAAACATACATATAAGAAAGCCCTGGCTGGGTAGTGCAGGTGATTAGAGCAGAGCCCTGGCTGGGTAGTGCAGGTGATTAGAGCAGAGTTCGGATATGCCAAGGTTGCGGGTTCCATTCCCAATCAGGTCACATACAAGAATCAATCAATGAATGCATAAATAGGTGAAATAACAAATCAATAATCTCTCTCTCTCTCTCTCTCTCTCTCTCTCTCTCTGTGTGTGTGTGTGTGTGTGTGTGTGTGTGTGTGTGTGTGTCTGTCTGAAATCAATAAAATCAAACTCCTAGGTAATTGATATTTCACAAAAAATAATTTTCTGGCCATGTGGAAATATAAAGCCACTTTCTGTTTCATTCATTTTGTGGATATATAAGCAGATTGTTTAATAATACATTTCAAACAATACATTTAGTTTTATCATAAAATTGTATCATGATTAAAGGTAAAACCAAAAGAGTCCTTAAAACACATTTCTTCATGAATATAACTTCCAGTGTGTTGCCCACCAACTCCCACAGGAAAGCCCAATGGTCTCTGCTTATAGTGGAAAAAAAACTCTCCTCACTCTAATTCCTCAAAAATAAAACATCACTGAATATTTTCACAAATAAAATAGAGTATGGATATATTGATTATAAGACCTTTTTGACAGTTTGCTTCATCTATAAGAAGTTTGATTTACATAATCTTCATGATTATAGTTGAACTTGATTCAAGAGCTTCCTTTAGAACAAAAAACCAATTATTCAAACACAATGTTAAAACATATATAGGAATTTGTATTCTTTAGGAATACAAATGAAAACTATGTCCATCAATTATTCTAAAATGAAGTCAATGTCATAACACAACATCTTTATGTATATCAGTGGTTCTCAACCTTGGCTGCACATTAGAATCACCTGGGAATCT
>NW_005871084.1:8260310-8275345 GCF_000147115.1 Myotis lucifugus
CAAAAGGTCTTTTTAGATGTTTTTATGAGAAGTTACTTCACTAAATCTAAAGCCTTCACCATTTCTGAATCTTTCTTCTCCAAGACTGGCCCCTCAGGCAGGATTTTTTTTTTCTTATTTTTATTGATTTCAGAGAGGAAGGGAGAAGGAGAGAGAGATAAACATCAATGATGGGAGAGAATCATGGATCTGCCACCTCCTGCACGTCCCCCACTGGGGAGCAAGTCCTCTGCCCCTGTCTGTGTCCCTGAAATATGACTTTTCTGGGACCCTTTGCAATAGAGGCACTTGCGTTGTCCATTAGGCCAAAACTAACAGCTCCTTCATAGAATTTAGTAATGTTTTGCTCAGTTAAATAACATTTATAACTGAAGAAAAAAGAAGAAATAGGGAAAATACAGTGGAATAGAATGAGTCAGAAGGCGAGGAAGGATGTTCAGATTTGGTTTTATAATATGCAAATTTTTAATCTTGATTTTTATCCCCAGGTTTATTGAGGTATAATTGATATACAAAGAACTGCACATATGTAATGTATACAGTTTTATGATGTCCATTCCCATAATGCCATCACCATAAACAAAGTCATGAACATACCTTAAATTTCCCAAAGTCCTCTGGTCTTCCTTCATTTTGTTTCTTAGAGTTTTTGTTTTGTGGTAAAACACTTAACATGAAATCTATCTTCTTAACAAATTTTGAAGTGTGCAATACCATGTTATTCTTATAGGCATTATGTTGTATGGTCAATCTCTTGAACTTATTCATTTATCATGATTGAAATGATATACTTATTGAACAACTTTTCATTTCTCCCACCTCCAGCCCTTGGCTAGTGCAATTGTAGTCTCCGCTTCTATGAGTGACTATTTAAGATGTCCCATATAAATGGAAGGATGTAGTACTTGTCTTTCTGTAACTGGCTTATTTCACTTAGTGTAATGTCCTTTAGGTCCATCTGTGTTACAAATGGTAGGGTTTCCTTCTTTTCTAAGGCTGAATAATGTTTAATTGCATGTTTATGCTATAGTTTCTTTCTCCATTCTGTTTATGGCTATTTGGTTTTCATATCTTGATTATAAATAGTGCTGCTATAAGCATGAAAATTCAGGTATCTCTTTAAGATCCTGATTTCAATTTTGGATATATACCCAGAAGTGGGATTGCTGGATCATACGGTAGTTTTATTTTTAATTTTTTTAGGAGCCTCCCTGCTGTTTTCCATAGTTGCTTCATTATTTTACATTCCCACCAAACAATGTATGAGTGTTCCAATTTCTTCACATCCTCTTCAACACATCTTTTGTTTTCTTTTGGTAATAGCCCTCCTGACAGGTATGAAGTGATATCTTATTGTAGTTTTTATTTCATTGATATTACTGATGTATGTCTTTGGGAAAATGTTCAAACTTTTTGCCCATTTCTTATTTGAGTTATTTGTTTCTTTACTGTTGTATGAGTTCCTTATCCATTATGGATAGTAACCTCTTATCAGATGTGTGTGGTTTAAAGATATTTCTCCAATTCCTTATGTTGCCTTTTCATAAGGTATGATACTAACAAACATGTTGCCCATTGGAGATGGTGAGGTCTTTATTGATTAGTTAGGCTGATGCTGGGTCCTTGTCACAGTTACTTGGCAACACATACACTTGATATGCTCTGTAAAACTGGTTTCTCATAAGATGTGAATGTCTATCAAGGGTGCTAGAAGCACTACAGAACATTAGCAGGTTGCTGAGCATGTGCCTAAACAACACTGCGCTTGTTTCCTAATTAACAAAAAGAATTTGGCTTCAGAGAAAGAAGCTGAGCAGCAGTGGCAAATCCTCGCTGTGGTTCCCTCCAGGGAATGTACAAAATTATTTGATACGATCAGCTTCGTGTCTCTTGAAAAGTGTGTCTGAGTTTGCCATTTTAGGCTTCTGTTTATTTTTCAGAATTAACTCAATATGTTGTTGTGAATAAATAATTAGCAGAAAATCTGCTATTGAAGGGGCTGATCCCCTTCAATATTCAGGTTACTTCCATTAGGAAAGCACGGCATTTTAAATCAACTCATTACACTGAATGGAGTGAGGAAATATCAATATAAAAGACGACAGCAAGTCAAATTATAGTATAGAGTGAAAATTACTCAACTTGTCTTCTTTCACTACTGTTCTAGATGCTACATACTCTTAAGGTTAGTTTAAATCCTTGTAAATAATACCTCCGTTTGTGAAACTAGGACTGTCAGTAATTTTTGTAATGCTTGTTGTCACTTTAAAAATGCAGACTTCAGATTCAGTACTCATATGTTCAAACTCTAAGCAAATTCTCTATTTCTTTGTATGCTTATCTTTTTTAAAAAATTTTTTTATTGATTTCAGAGAGGTAGGGAGAAGGGGAGAGAGAGAGAAACATCAATGATGAGAGAGAATCATTGATTGGCTGTGTCCTGCATGCCCCCTACTAGGAATCAAGCCTGAAACTCAGGCATGTGCCCTGATCTGGAATCAAACCCTGACCTTCTGGTTCATAGGTCGATGCTCAACCACTGGGCACACTGGCATAGCTGTATGTTTATGTCACAAAAAATAGAGAATTAGGTTCACGAATTTTCAATTCACCCTTATCCTTCATGTCTTCAATCCCCTTCAGATTCATGATTCCCATGACCATATTATAAATACATACTAAAAAAACTATATTAAACTTATTTTCTACATAATTTAATTAAACATTGCTTTAATAAGAATCTAAATATATACATACATTTTAAATTTAAATATTTTATAAAAACATTTTTTAAATAACTAAATATCTCCTATCACTATAGTCATTTTCATATTATAATCCTTAATTGTATTGCCCTTCCTATTAAAAGGAGAGAAACTAAGTCTTTACTCACTTTTCTATTTTGGTGTTTATTCCCTAGCTTGATTTCAAGTACTACCTTAGAGCATCTAAAAAATAGTGCCTAGCCCTAGCTGGTTTGGCTCAGTGGGTAGAGTGTTGGCCTGTGGACTGAAGGGTCCTGGGTTCAATTCCAGTCAAGGGCACATGCCCAGGTTGCAGACTCTATCCCCAGCAGGGGACATGCAGAAGACAGCCAATCAATGATTCTTTCTCATCATTGATGTTTCTATCTCCCTCTCCCTCTCCCTTCCTCTCTGAAATCAATAAAAATATATTTAAAATACATACATACATACATACTAGTTCCTGGAAATATATATATATATATAACTTGCAAACACCAAAAGTTCAAATATTTGCCAGAAACTAGCAGGAAATGACCATGTACTACATAGCTACGGCTGAGTTGAAAAGCACAATACTTACCCAGCAAAGAAGTTAATGCTGATATCACCAAATTTCCCCACCGCGGTTCCTGGGCAGGACTCTGTGTCTGTATAAAGCTCTGTGGGTAGCTTCTCTATGGCTGAGGCTCCTGGCTTTGAGGCAATCACACAATGGAAATCCCACTAATTTGGATGTTTTTTATTCCTTTCCTATTGAACATGCGGGTGGTCTTGGGACCCATGTCCCAGCAAGTCAATGAGAGGAGAATCCCTTAGGAAAACATACCAAAGCTGCCCTGTGGAGTCACTGTCTGCCACAGACCCTTCCTTCCTACAGTCACCCTTTTCTTAGACCAATCATGTGGCCCATTTGGCACAGAAGCTTGCATGGCAATCAGGGACAGTTGACCCAAACAAAACTGACAGCCAAAGGCTATCAGTAAAGGAATCATAACTTCACACTGAGATATGATATTAAAATGTGGAGTTCTAAGAAGATCACCAGAAAATTGCTTCACTTTTCAGGAAGCTCTCAAACTCTCACCATCTCTCTCATCCACGGCATTAGCATGAGGGTCTCCCAAGTGCTGCCCAAGAAACTGCTGGAGATCTCATGCCCACAGGAGAGTCCTGCTGTAATTCCATCCAGAGAACAATCACCCCTCCCCGTCTACACCTCCCAAAGAGGTGTAGAAATAAAATCACATTCAAATATTTATTTGTCCCTTGTTTTAAATGAGTCTTATATTAATTCTTGGAACCAAGTTAATTATTATTTTTTTAGTGTTTAAATTTCAAATCTGATTAAGATTTGCAAATCCAACTGTTTATTAAAGGTTAAAATATAATAACCTAGGGTTTTTCTCTTTCTAAGATAAAAATCTGGAGCAGTCTCATCTATAATTAAGAAATATGTGGCTATTTTTCCATGCTGGTATTTATATGCAGTATGTTCACTTTACAAGATTAGGAAAATAAAAGACAGCTACATAAAGGAAGGAGTAACTGAATTAGATGATTTGAGACCAGAATTAAAACAGAGAATCTCTCAGGATTCAGGTCCAAGAATGCGCATATTAGAGAAAAAGAAATATTTCAACTGGAGCTTAGAAGGGAAGAAGATAAGTCTGCCTAGGGAGACAGAAAAATGTGAGGCTTCTATAATTGTTCTGTTATTTATAACATAATACTGCCTGAGCTATTATTCTAAAGAGAAATATTTTTCTACTGAACTTGAAAGGAGGAGTTTGAGATTTTTCAGGTTTTGTTCTCAATCAGATGAAAGAACAGCTCTCCTGTCAGTAGCTGTAGCCAGGGTAGCATGTGAACTTCAGCATAATTTTCTGAGAACATCTGGTTAAAATGGGGAGATAACAGTTCAATAGATAAAGATTACAAGGGATGAAGCTACTAGAATTTAAAAACACATTCAGCCAAGAGACATAGGAAAACATGCTCAAAGTCACTAATCATCCGAGAGATGAAAATGAAAATGACAATGAGGTACCATCTCACACCTGTCAGAAGGGCTATCATCAACAAATCAACAAACAACAGGTGTTGGTGAGGATGCAGAGAAAAAGGAACCCTCGTGCACTGCTGGTGGGAATGCAGACTGGTGCAGCCACTGTGGAGAACAGTATGGAGTTTCCTCAGAAAATTAACCCTTTGCACTCCGAACCATTCTGGACATTGGCTACCAGCTACTCGACGCTACTTTGCGGCGGAAACGTGCATTGACAGACCCTCGTATTATTTAGTATAATTTTGGAACCAAGTAACGTATTATAATGATATTGGACTTATATGAATTGGGTGACATCGAGGAATGTATATTTGCAAAAAAAAACAATATTTTATTGTTTATAATTTTGTACAGTATGATAAGTTTTGTAACACTCCCCAATATGCATTGCAGGCTGATTAGTGCATGTTTGACAGTAATAAGTGGTTTGACGCCTGCCACCAGGTGTTTTCCTGTTAGAACACACAATGCAGTCCCGTTTTCTTTGTCCCACATCGGGAATATGTAGTTTATTGTTTAATCCGACACAAAACCCGCTGACATTTCTTGTATATATCTTAGTAATTTTACGATATTTTGATTTAATTTCTTGTGCCATTTCAAGATAAAACTTCAGGGAAACATGCATGTCTCAAAAAGTTGCGTTGAAATAACTCAATTCCCTGTAATCACTAATAAACTGCAATGTCCCCTGAGAGGGGACATCCGAGTGATATGCTAGAATTCCGATGTCCCCTGAGAGGGGACAGCGGAATGCAAAGGGTTAAAACTAGAACTCCCATTGGACCCAGTAATCCCACTTCTAGGAATATATCCCAAGAAACCAGAAACACCAATCAGAAAGGATATATGCAGCCCTATGTTCAGAGCAGCACAATTCACCATAGCTAAGATTTGGAAACGGCCTAAGTGCCCATCAGCAGATGAGTGGATTAAAAAACAGTGATACATCTACACAATGGAATACTATGCTGCTGTAAAAAAGAAGGAACTCTTACCATTTGCAACAGCATGGGTGGACCTGGAGAGCATTATGTTAAGACAAATAAGCCAGTCAGAGAAAAATAAATATCGCATGACCTCACTCACATGTGGAATATAATGAACAACATAAACTGATTAACAAAAATAAATCCAGAGACAGAGAAGCATCGAACAGAGGGAAGGCAGGGAAGAGGGGAGTAAGAGATCAACCAAAGGACTCGTATGCTTGCATATAAGCATCACCCATGGACACAGACAGTAGGGGGGTGAAGGCATGTGCTTGGGGGTGGGGTGGCCAGGGAGAGGTCAATGGGGGGAAAAGGAGACATATGTAATTTTTTAAACAATAAAGAATTTAAATTAAAAAAATAAATAAAAACACAGTCATTGAACCCAAGTTTGCTCTTTAATGAAAAGTAAAGAAGAAAAATGTTAGGAGAATTGCCTCAGCTAAGACAGTTGTCAGATGCATATTAAAGATGCAAACAGACTAAACGTGGTTATTTCTCAGGCTTATAAATGGCACACATCTTTATATTTTCTAATACATTTTATAGAGCATGAGTAAGCTACAGTAACATGTTTTATCAGGGGAGACATGGGGGTATTCTAGATATGCCAAGGAGATAGCCAAACCTTTATTAATCTGAAAAGCAAATCATTCCTCCCCAAAAGTTTAAATATGTTTGTGAATTAAAATTATACATATATATATATATATATATATATATATATATATATATTCCTAATATGAAAATAGACTGAACAGCAGAACAACCGAACAACTGGTCACTATGACGTGTGCTGACCACCAGGGGGCACGCACAGAACATGGTGGGCGTTGGCTGCAGCAGGATGGTGGAGCAGGTGAGCGGTGGCACCAGACCAAGGCTGGCTTCTGGTCGCTGTCATCGGGGCGAGCCTCTGGTGGTTACTGAGAATTCTTTGCTCCTGAGTGCCGCGGTCCTGCCAGGCACTCACACCCCGCTGGCGGCACCGGCTCCTATCGCTTGGTGCTGTCAGCAGGTGCAAGTGGCGGCTGCTGGCCCCAATCACCCCTCAGGGCTTCTCCACCACCCCCTGCTCCTGAGAGGCAATCGGAGCTGGCAGCCGCCTCTCGAACCCACTGCCAGTGATGGGCCCGCTCACACCCGCAGCCAGTGCCAGAGCTGCCACTGTACCCGCTGTTGGTGCCCAGTGCCGGTCCTGATTGCTCGGCACCATCAGCGGGTGCGAGCGGTGGCTGCCGGCCCCAATCACCCCTGAGGGCTTCTCCACCTCCCCCTGCTCCTGAGGGACAATCAGGGCAGCAGCCACTGCTCGCACCTGCTGCTGGCGCCGGCCCCAATCGCTTTGCGCTGTCAGTGGGTGCGAGTAGGGCCAGTGCTGTCAGCACGTGGGACCGGGGCCGGGGCCGCAGTAGGAGGGGCCGGGCGGGAGCACGGAGGATGGGCTGAGATCCTCCCTGGTGCCCACCGCAGCCTCACGGCCCACAGTTCCTGTCAAGCTGCACTGGGCACCTAGTGTTTAAATTATAGTCATGGTTTTCATAAAAGAAGAAATAAAATTGGTTCATTTCAGGGGGGTAAGAGCATATTTCATTTCATGTAATAATTTTTCAGAGTTAATGTAACACCAGAGGATGAAAATATGACATGATGGTTTCAAGTTAAAACTGATGTTCTTTTCTAAAACATAAGAATCTTGATGCACCACACCGGCCAGGCTGGAATTCTTGATTGTGACAGCACATGGCCTCTCTCCGCTGGGCTCCTTCCCTGGAGAGCACATCCTGAAGTCACTGCTACTAAAGGCCCATCTTCATGGGAACACAGGCCTTAGACACTTCCTGTCATAGATGTATTTGTTTGGAGAAAATAAAATCCACATTAATAAGTCCCTTTTATCAAGTTCCTTAAATTTTTTTTAGAAACAAAGATTTTATTTTACTTATATTGTGCACGGTCAATATTATTCTCCATTTATTCATCCAACAGTGATTGTGAGGCAGTCTTTCCAAGAAGTGTAGTGTGGCGACACCTTGTGGTCGTTCTGAAATACTCAATTTCACCATGTGAATGTTCATACTGATTTATCAGATTCATAAATACTATACTTATCTATTAATTTTTATCTTTTCTAATATGACAAGTGTCATTATATCCTTCTGCTTATTTATATTTTTAGAATAATTTGAGATTATGTTCTTGAGCCAATCACAGAATATTGTTCATTATTTTATGTTCTCAGTGTATTACCAAATATAATAAGAAACTGAAAACTTTGATTATGGAAATACAACAATATTTTCATCTTACTAAATTAGCTGAATGTTTAAATAAAATTTACATAAAGCAATTCAATTTATTTTTAGGTTCATGTAACAGTTTCTAAAATAAAAATATAATTACTCCAACCATTCCAAGAAGAAAAAAATATTTTATGGTGTACAATAGAAGATCAATAACATTATAAATAACAAGTTATGTCATATATAAATGGTAAGAATGAGCAAGTAGGATAATGATTTCATTAACTCATTTTAATTGTGACTTGGGAGCTGAAGATGCAGACAAGTTGATGAATGTGTTGAAATGTGTTGTATTAAAACATAATGGGTTGTGATTTATATTTCTGAGAATTACTTTTGGATTCCCAGTGAGATATTGAACTACTTTCTTATGCCAGGAAAGTATGACACCAAACTAATGCTATTATTCTGTAGACCAGTAAATGATTAGCCTCAGAGTGTAGCAATTTAAAATACTTTATAAAGAGTCACCATAAATAGGAATGCTTTGGTATGACGAAACATTATGTCTTCAGAAGTTTGGGTTATATTTAACTGATAATCATTTGAAAAGTCTATTAAAAGTTTTCTCAGTTTTCATTTTGCTGTATTTGGATTCACACTAACTCATTTAACACATAAAGGCTCTAAACTGTCACTAATGTAAATATTCTTTCCCTGGGTCTGTCATTGGTTTATACACTTAAGTTGTGACAAAACAACATGTGAGAACTTGATCAGTACTATAAACCTGGATAACAATTTTTTATTGCATCTCATCGACTTCCTGGCTTCCCATTTTTAAAGTTAGTTTTAAGGACTATTAATTTTTAACACTAGAATCGAGTGTTAATATTATATAGTTGTGGGCAAAGTAGTCCATTAACAAATTAGCAAATAAATCATAAATAATAAACCATTTTGTTTAGGGATCATATTTTGGTAAGACTAGGAAAGAGATTCTGACTATAAAATTATATGTTCAATAAGTATCTCATGCAAGTGAGAAAAAGGCTGGAAATTAGAGATCTGGCCTCGGAAAGTAGCAATTACTTTATAATTTTTTATGGCACAGGCTCTAGATTCAGAATATTAGGTTTCAAATTCTAAACCAAGCCTCTAGAATCTATTACACTTTAAACACATTACTCCACCTCTCTGTGCCTCTATTTCCTTGTCTATAGCATGGGAACACTATTAGCACCTACCTCATACCCCTAGTTTTGTTGTGGAGATTAATTGAGGACTTGGCAAGGGCTTGGTATATGGTAAATGTTCAATAAGTCTAACTGCTATTATTAACATTATTATTAAAACTAGACTATATGCAATATCCATTTCTAAATGCCCGATGGAGTAGAAAGAAGAATGTGTCACTATCCCTGCCCAGGAGCATCAAATCTACTATTGTAGCCTCCAGAACATTGAAGTCTTCTAAGCCTTACATCCTTATCCCTTTCTTTTTTATTTCTTCCTTCCCTCCCCTACTTTTCCCTCCATCCATCATTCTGTCCCCACTTTCTTGACCACATAGTTTTCAAGATTTCTTAATTTGGTTAAACATCAGTTTAAAGAAAATTAGAAGAGTCAATTTATAAATTTTTGGCATGGAAGTCATTTTGTAATCAAGGGATTAAGCAAAGAAAAAAAAAAAAGACTCATGGACACAGACATTAGTATGGTGATTACCAGAAGGAAGGCAGTAGGAGGTAGATGAGTGTAAAAGGGGGATAATTGGTGATGGAAGAAGACTTGACTTGGGGTGCCCAACACACGATACAATATACAGACAATCCTATATAATAAAACCCTAATATGCAAATCAACCAAATGGCAGAACGACCTGTCACTATAATGCACACTGACCACCAGGGGGCAGATGCTCAATGCAGGAACTGCCCCCTGGTGGTCAGTGTGCTCCCACAGGGGAAGTGCCGCTCAGCCAGAAGCTGAGCTCACGGCTAGTGAGCGCAGAGGTGATGGCAGGAGCCTCTTTCACCTTTGCTGCAGGTGGGCAGTAAGGCGAGGGGTCCCAGACTGCTAAAGGGCGCAGGCTGGGCTAAGGGACCCCCCCCACCCCCACCCCCAATACACGAAATTTCATGCACCAGGCCTCTAGTATAGTATAGAATTGTATACCTGAAACCTATATGATTTTATTAATCAATGTCACCCCAATAAGTTCAATTTAAAAAATAAACTGAAAAATAAAAAATCATGTCACCAATATTTTCCAATTAAGGATAGTATCCTATAGCTCAATAGTGGTGTTATAATAGTTTTTGTAGTGTATATTATGTTATACGAAATGATAATATACTTTCCTTTTAAATTTATATATTCATATAATTTGTCAGAACTTTTAGCAAATATATAGAGTATTGGTGATACTTTAAAATTAAAAGGAATTAAGAGCAAGGAATTGAAAAAATAATTTTTAAAAAAAGAAATTGATGGGATGCTAAAGTAAAATTTACCTTTTTAAAAATTACTTTAAGATTTTGGAAATGTGATCATGAGTGTATTAAATAATAAATATTTGTAAAACTATAAGATTGATTTTCTTTGTGGTATAGTTTGAATTTTTTTTTGGTAGTGGTTGATATAAATTTTGGCAGAGAGGGTGAGTTAGGGGGAGAATAATGAAGTACAATTACAATTTAACTCAACAGGTTAACTTTTAGTAGGTACTCATGTTAAATATATTTATAGTTCATTATATTGAATAAATTATTTAATCTTACTTTTAATTAATTATTCTATATGTATCTTTTGATTAAATTTAATGGTTGTAGATAATTGATTATAATAGTGATATCACAGTTAATTACAATATTTGGCTACGTACATGAATGATTATATCTTTATAACCCAGAAAAATCTTAATTGTTGTCAAAGTACTTACTTTTAATGTTCAGTTTAAGTGATTAAACTATAAATTTGGCTAAGGTCATGAGGAGTGATTCATGCGAAGAGAGGTAAATGGAATGTGGGTGTCAAAATGTTATAAATCAAAATATATTATTAAATTGAGACCTAATTACCTTTTCTTTAGAGCTATACCTTTAGAAGAAGAGGAGAAGAATGATCTTAAAATTTCAAAAAAGTCTTATATCTAAAAGTTTGGAGCAGTACAAAAATAGGTAATTCTTGCCATTACAAACAAACAAACAAACAAAAAACCAGTATGTGAAACCAGCTGGCAGAATTAACCCTACTCTCTTTTTAATAGAATAGTTTAGCTCCCATGGAGGGTCAGTATTTCTGTTTCCCCAATAGTTGTTATACTTTTTAAAAAAATAATAGGGGTGACTTTTTATAAATTTTTATTATTAAAAGCCTCTAAAATTCATAAAACACAATTTTGTGTGAGTAAACCAAGCAAGAACTCATACTATGGATCATCACTCATTAAAAACATTGTAAAGTTGAATGAGAGATTCATTTTTAAAATTCAATTTTAAATGAATTTTAAAAATGAATAATCACCTATTCTTTGCCAGGATCTATTCTGAATATTGGAGATATATCATTTAGTTAAGCAGCCAGGAATCATAAGCATTCATAGAATGTATATTCTAGATAGTGGAAACAGCCAACAAACAAAAAAATATATATTGTGGTAGAAAATAAAATGTGAGTTAGAAAAAACTGAGACACAGAAGGAGAGTATGTGTTGGAGGAAGTTGTAATTTTAAAAGGGTGGATTTGGGACGGTGTGGAAAAGACATTGGAGAAAAGATCTGAAGAATGTGCAACTGGAGGGAATCAGAAAGAGCAGCAAGTGGATGTGCCCTAAAGTGGAGTGCTCTCTGAGTTTATGTTACATCAAGGCGAGCAGGGTAGGTGAGGGGCGTAATCAGAGCTAATATTAGAAGAAACCTGTTGGGAGTGGACTGCCGAGTCTTACTGCTCATTGTAAATCATTGTAAATCATTTCCTTTCACTGCAAGTGAGATGGGGAGCCACTGAAGGTTTTAGGAAGGGAAATCAAGAACTCCTAGTTCTGTTGAACATAGACTGAAAGAGGCTACAAAGAGGGGCAAGGATTGAATTAATCAACTGAGAGATGAGAGATGATGGTTTTGACCAGGATTTATCTGTTTAGTTTTTATCATTACTATTTTTTATTCTCTCTTGAGGATATGTTTATTGATTTGAGAGAGAGAGAGAGAGAGCAAGAGAGAGAGAAACATCTATCGTTGCTTCCCGTACGAGCCCCTACCAAGGATCAAACTCGCAACTTCATTTTTTTCTAGTGATTTATTTTCATTTCCAAATTATAATTTCACACATTTCTGTAATTTATTTTTAATTTACTTTCATTTTCAAGTATTGATCTTCAGCAGACTGAACATTTCTGAAAAAAACAAACTGAAAAGTAAACCTGGTCCTTTACAACAGATAATTGAGAAGCCATTTATAAGACCTCTCCTTGAAGTTCCCTACCCATTTATCCTTCAGGTTCATGGCCATTAACCACTAGCTGCTTCAAATACAGAGGTTCGCCACCACCCCTGGTGTTTCCACACTTTGCATCTTGGTAAACAGTGCCTTTTAAAAATACAATCAAATGGGCCATTAATTTCCTGCTGGGACTTGTAGTGATAACAAAATTTTCACTTTAATATAAAGCTTTTTGCTTTTTGCTTTTTGGACTCAGATATTCTATTCTTGATAGAAGTTGAGTTAAGCTCACACGCTTTCAAGTGCAATGCATCGTATCAGTCCTGTGCTTGTTAGACAAAAAGAAGCTTGTTCATGTGTAAGAAGTTGAACACTGCAGCAAAATGTTCTTCCGTTTTCACTGAAATCCAAAACTTCTCCAGGAGCAGATCGATATTTTTCATCTGGAGTCCATAACCAGACACTACCGCACACGATTCTTCCTCTTCTCACAAAATCAATTCAGAGGCTGAGCATAAAGTTCCCTGCAAGGGGGTCTGTCATTCGGTCCCGCACTTGTGTGGAAAGGGAGGAAAACTCATTTTCAAGTAAACCTGGCATATTATTCACTGGTTCTGCCATCTTTCCCCAGTGGTTTTCAGTAAAACTAAGACTTCCTCAATCTGAATCCATGTGAGAATGGAAACACTTCACAGTTTCCTTTTGCAGCATGGTCTTTCTTTCTAAATCCACTTGAAGGTGAAACATTTTATCTAAAGCGATGAAGAGATTTGTCCAACTGGCTCACTCAGTGGGGCTCTTCTTGTAAGACCGCGTTCATCAGCTGTCCTTCCTTTTCAAAAGCAGACAGAGTGTGTGGCCTATTTTCTTGGGTGTGTTCCTGTAATTCACCGTTCACTTCAGATATGCTGGTGAGAAGCCTTTCCCTGCTAAACCACTAGACGACTCAGTGTTCCAGGAGAATTATACATTTGTTAATCTGGTTTCCACATCATTGTTGAACATCATGAGTTGAACTGGCCTTGTACCATTAACCATTTTGAAGTATTTTCCATTTCATGTCCGAGAGTTTTTGACAATAATTCTCTTTGTGAAGCTGTGTGTTATGAGGATTCGAGTTTAACATTTGCAACCAGAGAGGTGAAATATCACAAAACCAAACATGGACAGGTACTATCAGTGCAGACACCAACCAAGTTCCTCGAAGATACGCTTGCTATTTCCAGATAAAGAACACATATGAAATATATTTATGCCTCTGCTTGTTTGGGACAGCTCATTGCAAGAAAAAAAAATGTTGACTTTCACTGTTATTTGCCAGTATTACGAATGCTAAACATGCCATTTATTGGCATAATCAATCTGGATAGAGAATTTGTTTTTCAGGTTAGAACACTGAAGCGGCTCAGCATCCTGTATGTGTCCTCAATACTTGAACTTGTAGTGCTGTCTGAGAATGGGGTGTTTTCAAATTGTTACCCTGCGTGTTGTCCTAACATTTACTCACTATAATTTACATGTGACTTGGTCGCCAACAGGCTTCTTTTTTTTTTCCTCCTCTGAGCTAAAGTTTCTGCTGATAACTTGTTTGCTAAGCCTTATCAAGGGATGTGACTTTTTTGTTAAAATCTTTACTCTGTTTGAGATCTGAATATCCACTTAAAATAATCAACACCTTTACTTGTTCAATATCTCTGACTTGTAGTTAAATCTTTCTTCGTTTTGCAGAAGCCTTCGTTGTTTTTGCACAACTGTTTCTTGCACAGGTAATTCACAATGGAAAAGGTCACCGAGCTTCAGTGGCCTATGTGAACCCCATCCGTAAATAGCTCTTTTTTTGCACTTGGCCTTCTCGTGTCTCCCCGTGATACTCATAGAATTACTCAAATGACCATAACTCTGCATCAGTGATCTCATTGGAATTGTCCACTGGCTAAGGCCTGTACCCATCCTCTTACATGTCACATCTTGTCTCAAAAATGACCATGTTAGGCAACCACACAAGTTTGCAAAACACAACTCCTAAGAAAATATAAACAGAGGGAAATAATTGATAACTAAATAAGGAAACTACCCAAAAAAATGATGTTAAACATTTACAGTACATTTCACCTTTGGCCCATATAACCCACGGTCAAAAGTCATACAACAGCAACACAATGACAAGGAAGAGGCAGCGGAATTTACATTTGAAGACCTCGTTTTTGTCATAAAAAAAAATGAGCTAGCCGAGACCGGTTTGGCTCAGTGGATGGAGCGTTGGCCTGCGGACTGACAGGTCCCAGGTTCTATTCCGGTCAAGGGCATGTACCTTGGTTGCGGGCATATCCCCAGTAGGAGATGTGCAGGAGGCAGCTGGTCGATGTTTCTCTCTCATCGATGTTTCTAACTCTCTATCTCTCTCCCTTCCTCTCTGTGAAAAATCAATAAAATATATTTTTTTAAAAAAAGAATTAAAACTGCAAATAAAGATTTAAAAAAAAATGAGCTAAAGGTGTGTAAGGGGAGTTTGGGAGAGTTAGTCCAGCAGAGAGCAATCAAG
>NW_005871084.1:8275547-8278015 GCF_000147115.1 Myotis lucifugus
TTTCCTTGATTTTCTGGTTAATATCAACAAATAAGTTTGGCAGGGGTGGGGTTGAGGGTGTGAATATAATTTTTAGATGAATTACTCAGGAGTTAAAAAGGGAAAGTGCACTAAAGGAAATATGAGAGATGGCATATATAGGCTAATGACTATGAGTTTAAGTTATTTGAATTATTTCAAAAGCAGTGTCTAAACCAGTAGTTCTCAACCTTCCTAATGCCGTGACCCTTTAATACAGTTCCTCATGTTGTGGTGACCCCCAGCCATACAATTATTTTCGTTGCTACTTCATAACTGTAATTTTGCTACTGTTATGAATCATAATGTAAATATCTGATATGCAGGATGTATTTCATTGTCGCGACCCACAGACTCTAAACAGATTGCAATAGAACATAGCTTTCTCCCATCTTGGCCACAATTAATCTAAATTCTCACGATAGCACTTCATATTATTCACTGCCTGAAAAACTGAAATCCATTAGGGCTGCTGGATATGTGTGTGTGTGTGTGTGTGTGTGTGTGTGTGTGTGTGTGTGTAAACAGTAATTCAGACTATCTAGCCAGGTGATACAAATAAAATCATGGAAAGCAAATGAATCAGAGGATGTGCCACAGTTTTTATTTTTTCCACCAGATGGCAGGCTTTGACTATTAATCTACCAACTAAATTCCAGACCCGTCATGTGATTAAAGTGAGCCCATCCATAGAAGTCTTCTTTGGAAGAACATGCTATATAACATCAGTCATGTATCGGAACAAGTAAAATTACTTCTAAATAGTATTACTTCCTTACACAAATAGCTCTATTGTTGTCTAATTTGCATTTAATCTCTGGACTTTAGCCAATAATTTACCATAATTAAAAGGTAAATAGTTCCAAAATATTACCTTCATTCCACCTTAATTCTTTATGCTTTAAATTTTACAAAAATCTGGCCACATTGTTTAAACGCTTCCATGAGTACTTTGATTTTAAACAGGGCTTCCAACACGTTCTTCTCCCGCTTTTCCTTCGTAACAGACACCTCCCACTTACACTATCTTGCACTGAGTAGGTGCTGCCTGAGGGATTTGTCAGATGTCCTCCCAACTCAATTGACCTGCAACAGGGAGATTATTGGACCTGGCTTATCATGTGACCCCACTGGGTGAAGGTGGAAGACTGAAGTGTGTGCTGCTCCTGGAAGGCATGTATGCCAGAGGACAGACAAACCACCGGAAGCGACGAGAGAGAAGGGGACGGATCCACAGGAATCATCCCCATGGACACCTTGATTTCTAACCTCCTGAATGGTGAGAGAGAAATTTACGTGATCCTAAAACACCCCGTTTGGGCAACTTTGTCACAGTGGCTCTGAGAAACCAATATACTGCACGTGCGTGGATCTGTTTTTGCTGAAGCCAGTTTGGGGCTCAGCATCCCACGCGCTCTCCTCCTTCCTGATCTCATTTCCCACCTCATGGAAGTTCCCTGCGTCGCTCAGAACACAGGTTTGAGAAACACTGTGCTTTAAGTCATGAAAAACTTGAAATTAACAACAAAACACAAATTACATTAGACAAAATATCCATAAAGAGGGCCTTCATTTGCCAAGTTTCTCCTCTCAGTAATGTGACAGTGTAGCGCAGAAGCTTTCTGTAAGTCCATCATACAGCTTGTGGTGTCCTCCAAGCTAGATTAGCCAAAGCACTATGCAGGGAATGTGTGTATGTTTATATAAAATACGTGTGCAAGTACTATGCTCTATGTTGGTGGGGAAAGGGGAAAAGTCAGATTATTCTTAATCTTTTTAAACACAGCTATTCCTGGGAAAATTACTCTCCTGGAATCATCAGTCACAGCTTCCTACCCTTCTCTACCCCCAAAATTATCAGTTGTTTCATCCAGAATGCCTTCTGCCCTGTTCTACATTGTATTAATCGTTAAAACTCATATCTGGGCAATGTACTTCAGTATAAAGAATGTGGACTCTAGAATAATACTCATTGCAATCTTGGACAAATTACTTCTATATCCATAGGTTTCCCCATACGAAAACTGAAAATAGTATGTCTACCTCTTAGGCTAAGTGGCTTAACATATGGTCATGTCCTAAGAAAAAGTATGTCACACATATGGTTTGATGAATATTACCTATTTTTATGCTGTGCTATATAAATGTTAAAGTTATGTTATTGTGTAGTATTTTAAATATATATTTGAAGATTATAATATATACTAGAGGCCTGGTGCACAAAAATTTGTGCACTCGGCGGGGAAGAGGGGGTCCCTCAGCCCGGCCTGTGCCCTCTCGCAGTCTGGGACCCCTCGGGAGATAATGACCTGCTGGCTTAGGCCCGCTCCCGGGAGGCAGAGGGCAGGCCCAATCCCTAGGTGCAGCCCCTGGTCGGGCTCAGAGCAGGGCCGATTGGGGACTTGGGGGGCCGCCCCTTGTCATGCACAGAGCAGGGTGGATCGGGAGGT
>NW_005871084.1:8278778-8435851 GCF_000147115.1 Myotis lucifugus
CAGGGGGTTGAGGAGCTCCCCCCTGTCACTCACAGAGTACGGCCGATAGGGGAGTTAGGGCACCGCCCCCTGTCACACACAGAGCAGGGCGGATCAGGGGGTTGGGGCGCCGCCCTCTATCATCCACAGAGCAGGGTTGATCAGGGCGTTGGGCCGCCGCCACTGTCACACTCAGGGCAGGGCCGATGGGGAGGTTATAGCTCTACCCTGTCACACACAGAGTCGCGGGGCGATCAGGGGGTTTGGGCGCTGCCCCCTGTCATGCTGATCCGGTGCCAGGAGGCCTCGCGGCTCCACTGATCCTGGTGCTGGGAGGCATATTACCCTTTTACTATATAGGATAGAGGCCTGGGGCCGGCTGGTTTGCCCTGAAGGGTGTCCTGGATCAGGGTGGGGGTCCCCACTGGGGTGCCTGGCCAGCCTGGATGAGGTGATGATGGCTGTTTGCAGCTGGTCACACACCCTTTAGGGTGGGGGTCCTCACTGGGGTGCCTGGCCAGTCTGGGTGAGGAGCTGAGGGCTGCTTTCAGTTTGGCAGTTGACTGAAGCTCCCAACTGCTCCTTTTTTTCTTTTTTCTTTTTTTTATTCTGGGCCAGCTTTAGCTCTGGCTCTAGCTCTGAGGCTTCTGCTGCTGAAAGAAGCTATCTGGTTTGTTTGCGTTCTATAATCAAAACAATGTATAACTCCAGCTCTGAGATCCCGGCCCACTGAAAGCTGGTTTCTGGGGTTTTGTTTAGCTTCTTATTTGCAACATAGTACATAGTTTCTTAGAGTTGCAGCTCAGAGGCCGGCAAGTCAGGCGGGGAATGTTGGAGTCCGCAGTCACTGGAGCAAGCAAGCCTCATGTTCGCTTCCAGCTGCCTGGCTGCCGGCCGCCATCTTGGCTGACAGTTAATTTGCATAAGGATATGCTGATTAGCCAATGGGAAGGGTAGCGGTCGTACGCTAATTACCATGTTTGTCTTTTAATAGTGTAGATATATTTCTACCATTTTCTTTGATGCATCTATATAAAAGAACTAATGCATGGTTCATCAATTTCTACAAAATTCATTTGATACTTTAAAATCTTTGAAAAGTTTTTTCTTACTGTAAATTTGTTATTGAAATGAAAATTTAATGATATATATCATTAGGTTTTAAAGATTATTTTATAATCCTTAAAAAAGAGAAAATACATTGGCAAATCAGTAAGAAGCTTAGGGAGATAAGATTTGTAAACTGTGCCAAGTATATATTTCCAAATGAGAAAAACAGTTCTTGAAAAGGAAAGCAGATTTGAGATGGAAAATCACCTAAAAACTCAGTGTTTGAATTTTATCATAAAAAAAGTAGAGCAAGAGATTTTTACGATCACTTCCAGGTCCTAAACTCTATTTTTTTATGTTAGTGCCTAATTGACATTCAAAATAATTATATTCACAAAATTTACAAGTCTGTCCCCAAGCAAAAGTATCTCTCATATAAAAGGCCCGTGGCCATCACGCCATAATGCCATTATGACCAAAGGAGCAGTGGCTTTCATGGCAGGAGGGGCGGGCTCGAGCTACTAGTGGTGGAGAGTTAGGAGCAGCAGAGGGTGGGACAGCAAGCTACTAGCAGTGGAGAGCTCTGAGCGGTGGAGGGCGGGGCGGCCAGCTGAGGCAAGCAGAAGCGAACTACTCATGCATGATTTTGTGCATGCTGGGCCTCTAGTATTTTATATAAAACATAGTGCTCCGGTGCACGGATTCGTGTACATTGAAAGGAAATTAATTAGAAGGTGGCTGGTGGGGTAGGACTGGTGAGACAGGCTGGACTCACCCTGGAGCCAACATCCCACAGTCCCTCCCTGGCCGGCTGCACCTGGGGTGGCGCAGCGGCTCACAGGTTGTCTGCAGAGTGAGCAGGGTCCTTCTGGCAGGTGGGGTCCCTCGGCCAGGCTGCGGGGATCAGGCCAAAACCACCTCTCCAATATCCCCCAAGGGGGGATTGCAAGAGGGTGGTTCTTGGGTGACGCACCCGGGAATCGGGCTCCCTTCTCTCTGGTTCTGGGTGTGTCACTCGAGAACCGCTGCCGCCAAGTCACTGCAGCTCGGCAGCTCCTGCATTGAGCGTCTGCCTCCTGGTGGTCAGTGTACATCATAGCTACCAGTTGGACGGTCAGACGGTCCCCTAGCCTTTTATATCTATAGATATGTACTCTGTCTGTAACATTTGTCTTGCCTTTGCCAGGCAAAAACATACAAGTATTTAAGTTTGTGCTAAATAGTTGCATAATAAACATGACTAAGGCCTTTTACAAGAATTTGTATTTCAGCCCTGAGTATAAAAGTTGACATTTTTTGCATACATAGTGACAATAATTTTGTTAACCAAACTACTTGCAGAAAGATGATGTTTGCTCAGTTCCTAATATCTTACCTTTATCTTTCAAAAAAACCTACGTAAGTCTCTTAAACCAGAAAGTTTATCATCTACATCACAATACAGCCCGTGGGAAATTTTTAAGGACAGTAAGAGGAAAGGGCCTGTGGGGGCAGAAAGGGACTTTCAGAGGACAGGAATGGGTTGATGACCTTCTCAGGGAACCCATTGCCGAGTCCACCTGGCCCCCAGCTTCAGGGGTGTGTTGACATAAGAAACATTCAAACCTGTAGAGAATTTTTATAAAGTTTTATTTGAGCCAAAAGACATGTGGAAGCAAGATCTTAACAGACTGAGATAAATGCTTGGAGGATAATAGTCTGCAGTTTCCTTCATGCCTTTGAGACTAAGGAAGGAATGGAAAGAAAATTACATGAAAGTGAGAGAAAGTAACTCCACGATGGGATTATGGGATAATTAGGATTATGTGCTCTCTTGGCGATGGTTAGCTTTATTTCAAAGATGTGTCCACCTAGATGCACAGAACCAATGGATAGGGCTTACTTAAAGCAAAGATAAACCTTTTACTAAAGAAGACATATGCTTGGGGTGTGACCACCCACCGTGACCTATCGAGTTAGGAATTTATGACCAGATCACCCTGTGTGGTTACTTTCCATAGTAACCCCTTTTTTTTGTCCATGGGTGAAAGGAGAACAGAGTAGCAGGATAGGGCAGGGAAGTTGTGTGGAAACCAGTGGAGCTTGAGAAATGACCTAGAACACATTGAGAACCAAGAACATCTAATCAATGTTCTAGTTCCAGCTACACAATTCTAGGCAAGCCCAGCTTTCCTAGAGAAGGGTTGCTGGGCAGATTTTGAGATAGAGGATTTCTAGGTGGAATAGTGTGGAAAAGAGGAGTTTTTAAATGTCTAGAAAGAGGAATGGGGGGATTTTAAATTTTTGAGAAGACTTGTAGAGGGGGAGAGGCGAGCCCTCAGAGAAAGCATCAGAGTCTGAGAAACTAAAGATTTAAATGTGGAAAAAGTTTCAAAATCTCCACAGGAAAGTATAACAATCCCCCCACACTCTCCCCCCAAAAATAGACCCTCAGGAACCTGGCTAGATCAGCCTCACTTCCACAGAATTTAGAGAAGCCAAAGGATTGGTTACATATTTCTTCCTAACACATTTGTAGACACACTGTAGCTAATGTATTTATGTAACTGGGGAGGGGGGACAGTTGTGTAAATCTAAGATTTGGCTGAATCACTGAGCAGTTGTTAGAACGGAATTGCTTTTTGCTTCTAGGTAGGATAGTTTCCTTCAGGCCATTGCTCACACAGAGAACAAATAGAATAGGTGAATACAACATAAAAGTCATGTTTTCGGATCTATCCGACTGCTGAGGAAGTAAGAAGGACCAAAGAGGCTAAGAGTTTCCACAGACAGGACTTTTTTATGTGTGAAGCTGCACATGGGCAGCTCCCCTTTTCCCCGTAGAGCAATTTGTCGGTTCCTGGCATAGTGATGGCGAATCTTTTGAGCTCGGCGTGTCATCATTTTGAAAAACCCTAACTTAACTCTGGTGCCGTGTCACGTATAGAAATTTTTTGATATTTGCAACCATAGTAAAACAAAGACTTATATTTTTGATATTTATTTTATATATTTAAATGCCATTTAACAAAGAAAAATCAACCAGAAAAATGAGTTCGCGTGTCACCTCTGACACGCGTGCCATAGGTTCGCCATCACTGGTCTAGACTCTAGAGGCCGGAATCAAGGCTTGAACCAGGAGAGGGCCTCTGCCGGAGGATAGAGAGCCCAGCATCTTCGGGCAATTTCCTGGAGCTGCAGCAGAAATTGTGGGAAGTTTGGGTTTTACAAACGTGGGGTCAGTTCCCACCAAAATCTTTTGCTGATTCTACATTGGTAGGAGGTCAGAAACCAAAGAGCATGACAAACCCTGAAGAGCATAGGAGCTATTCCCTCGTTCACTTGGTGCTGTGGAGAGAAATATTTGCTAAAGAGAAGGGCCCCAGAGAAATGCCAGATGAGAATTGAAAACCCTGGTAGGAAGAAATGAACCAAAGACCCTGTGTAGCCAGTGTTTCCAGGACAGGAATGAGAGCAAACACGACCTGAGGTTCCAGGGCTTGTCCCTGGATGGGTTTGAAACCAACAGGGGTTTTGCTGATTGCAAAGCTCGAGGGCCCTCCAGACACTTGTTGAATCAAAAGCTATTCAGGACAAAGAGCGTGAGCAGGGAAGGAATAATCCTCTGAGAATCAGTGTGGGTGGGATTCCCTGCAGCTATCAATGTTAGGGTCAGAATAACTTCCCGGGTTCTGAATTAAATACCTGGAGAGCTATGTGCCTTGGGAATAAAAACCAGGCAGTTCACCGGGCATCGGCCCTGACCCAGCTCCCTGCTGCCTGCTGCAGCGAAAGACCTGATCTCTGGACCATCACAGTGTATGGGGAGCACACCTAGCAAATGTACTAGGAATGCCGAAAATAACATTCTGGGGCCGAAATCAAGAGAAAACCTGCTACAGAAGCACGGCAAGAGGTGCTATACATACTGATGTTAATAGGATGTTAAATAGTTAAGATGAGTATGATTCATATACTCAGAAATATGGAGAAAGAAAAATTCAAACTAGATCAAAGGATGAGGGAATTTAGTGAGATAATTAAAATTGTAAAAATAACGTAGTTTTTTTAAAAATTGGAAATTAAAAAATACAGTATCTGAAATTGAGAAATCAATAGATGGGCTTAACTACTGATTGTGTGCTGTGGAATTCAGGATTCATAAAATGGAAAAGTTGACCAAGTATCTAAACTTAATATAGATAGAAAAATATACATAAAATAGACAGAATTATAAGAGATGTGAGTCACGCTCAGGAGTTATCATGTGAATGCAATTGAAATTCCAGAAAAAGAAAGAATAGGCCAGAAAAGCTGTCTGTGGAAAAACGCGTTCGTCTAATTTCTTCAGCATTCCCTGCAACCACGTTCTTTGTCCTGGGACTTTGAAACGCCTCTCTTGAGAGGCAAATTCCCATCCCTAGACTTAAGCTTGCTCATATGACTTGCTCTAACCAAAGGAATTTAAACAGATATAAGGACAGAGGAAGCCCACAGTGTGCTTATCTGACTGAGATTGCTTGAGCCTTAGCCAGCACCGGGAAAGAGAGCCTCTTCAGTCCGACTGAACACATGTGAGCAGACCTATTCCAAACTGCTCTGGCCAAGCAGCTTCAGAGAAGCGACTTAGAGCTCCAGCTGCCCTACAAATCCAGGAACAAGAACAAGTGGCTATTCCTGTTCTTTTCAGCCACTGATTTTTGGGATAATTTGTTATAAAGCATATTTGAGTGATCCGCTTTCTACAAGTTACCTTGGACCAATAAACATCTGTGAATAATACTAGCTGATTATAAATACTATATGGAAGGATCACCTGGCAATGACATTACTGTATTTTTTGGTTCATCAATGTGTATACCAATTGATAATTTTCATCAACTCGAGAGCAAGTATGAATGTTTACATTGAGATGATGCTTTCTTGTTGGCGGTGTTGCTAAAGTAATTGATTTCTTTTAGGACATGCAATCTTTTCCTGTTGGGGCCACAAATGGGTGATTTCTTTTCCTAGTGATGGTTTTGTTGGGGTCAGAAGTTGACAATCCTGCCTGTAATTGACCTTGAGCTACTGTGTGTGAGCACCTCCTTCTAGCCTCCCAGTTCCACATTAAATGAGGTTTCTCTTTATTAATTTTGAGAGGTTAATAAAACATTGACTTTCCATATTTAAACTAGCCTTAAAAAGAAAACAAGACTCATGTGCCTACATTTTCTAGGGCAAAGAATTTACACCTGGGTTGAAATAATTAATTGGATATTTATTAAGCCCAGTGATTCATTTTAGTTCCAACAGTAGCAGTTTTACTATGTTACTTAGGGCCACTGTTTTCCCTGGTATGGTCCTCAGATGAAAAGTAATTTATTCCTTTACATTTCTGGGGGTAAGTTTCATCATTTGTACTGCAGCATGACCTAAGCCAGGAAGGTTTTCTGCTTGTTTTACTAACAAGACATATTGCTGGCATGTTCAAGGACTTTTTCTGACAAATGAGTTTAGTGAGAACAGGAGCAGAACAAAGAGTCAATACTATTTTTCTTGCTTATTAGCTTCCAAACATATCAAGATCCAAACACAGATTGAGCTGCAAACTGTTCAACATATCTCTGATTGCTTTTGTGTTGCTAGTCCAGGAACTACAGCAACTGGCTTTCTTTAGCCATTGAAATGCAATTGCATAAGGCTGGAAACCACAGAATCAATAACTTCTACACTTGCTTTTCTTTTAAAGGAAGCACAAGAGGGAGATAGAGTACCTCCCTTCAAAAAGGCTTTTTTTGTCTTCCTATCATTTCTAATTTTCAATAGAAACCAGCCTCTCAGACCTGCAGAAGGTCAAGACCAAATTAGACCATTTCATTCAACCTTCTAAAGGAAAAGGGGTATCCCGCTTTTATTTAAAGCTTTAACATGAAAATTCAGAAGAATGTGCATAATCTAAGAAAGTGTGTTCCCACAGAGAACAGGTTGAAATATGTGGTCTGAATAATATGATTTTTACTCTTTAGAATTTTGAAATACCAATTGAGTACTCTCAAAAATTATCTGAAATAGCCAAGTCAGTTTATATAATTTGGAAAAAAGTTTTAACAATACAATAATCTAATTTGATCTAACTTAACCTTTTTTTAAAAAAACACTTTTAATTTCACTCAAAAGTCGATATTATTATTGGAGACATTCTCACCTGGAACAAAATGCTTGAGTTAGTTTCGCATTTGAAGAATATTTAACCTTTAAACTATTGTCCTTTTACTTGAAAGAAGATATAAGACACATTAGCTTAAAATAAATTTTATGTAATTAAATCCCATCTTAAAACTAACAAATATATTTAAAGTAGCACTCATAAGAAAACTAAATTACTACATATTAGCCTTATGGCTTTCCATCAAAATATATGTAGTTTCTTCAATTTTTATTTATTTAGTACTCAAACTATTTATAAATTCATCACATACATTTTATTAAACTTTGACAATACTGTTTTGTGTATTTAAAATTATTTAAGCCCTGGCCAGCCTGTGTTTCTCAGTGGGTAGAGCATTGGCCCATGCACTGAAGGGTCATGTGTTTGATTCCTGGTCAAGGGCACATACCTGGGTTGCAGGTTCAATCCCTGGCCCTGGTCGGGGTGCATGGGTGGCAACCAATTGATGTGTCTCTCTCACATCCATTTTTCTCTCTCTCTCCCTGACTGTCTCCTTCCCTTTCATTTTTTCTAAATATCAATGGAAAAAATATCCTCAGGTGAGGATTAACAAATATAAAATCATTTTTTAAGTAAGGGATTATTTTATTGATTTAAAATAAGATTCAGATTTGGTATGGAAGAAGATATTTCCAAATGGTACTTCTGATAAGGGGCTAATATCCAAAATATATAAAGAACATATACAACTCAATAACAAAAATAATATGATTAAAAAATGGGCAGAAGCTCTGAATAGACATCTTTCCAAAGAAGATGACATACAGATTCTCAACAGACATATTAACATGAAAACATGCTCAATATCACTAGCTACTGCAGCCGTGGGCAAACTACGGCCCGCGGGCCGGATCCGGCCCATTTGAAATGAATAAAACTAAAAAAAAAAAAAGACCGTACCCTGTTATGTAATGATGTTTACTTTGAATTTATATTAGTTCACACAAACACTCCATCCATGCTTTTGTTCCGGCCCTCCGGTCCAGTTTAAGAACCCATTGTGGCCCTCGAGTCAAAAAGTTTGCCCACCCCTGGGATAGGGACATGCAAATTAAAACCACAGTGAGGTATCACCTCACACCTGTAAGAATGGTTATTATCAGAAGACAAGTGTTGGAAAGGATGTGGAGAAAAGGGGACCCTTGTGTACTGTTGGTGGCAAAGTAATTGGTGCAGCCATCATGGAAAACAGTATGAAGGTTTCTCAAAAAATTAAGAATAGAACTACCACATGATCAAGCAAATCCTCTCTGGGGAATTTACTCAAAAACAACGAAAACGCTATTGCAGCGCTCTCACCGATGCTTCCGTGATGAGGGAGCCTGCAGCAGAGGGAAGGTTTAAATGACTGAGCCCAGTGGCCTCTGGTGACTCAAATCTAATGGTCTTTCAAGTCCCCCATGCTGACTGTAGCTCTGTTATCATTTTTATCCTGCTTTGTTGTGGCAGAATGCAGGGGAGAACGAGCAGCCAGCACTCTGAGGGAGGAACGTTTAATCTTTATTTTGCAGATCTGCTAGTCCAGGGGAATTCCGGATCCAATGCCTGAACTGAACTCATGGGGAGACGCTGACCTATATATCTCCTCCTGTGGTGGGCCCCTGAGGTTCCCCGCAGCTCCGCCCAAGTCAGCTGTGGCAGGCCCTGGGGTTAGGCTCTGCAGCTCTGCCCTAGTCAGTCAGAGTGGGGAAGTAAGACTACAGTTTTAACCTGATACTGAACTAGGTTGCAAGCCACCCCCCTCCTGCCCCCCAATGGTTACCTCTGAAAATGTTTTTTTCTTTGACAGCTTTTTCTTTTACTTATAGGTACTTAATTCTACTGTAGTCTATTAACAGACTTTCTAATATGCAGATAAATTAGAACTAGTACTTAGTGCTAATTGACTAATCAATCAAGGAATTTTTACTTTTTTCTCATACTCTGAAGGTATATGAAGATTATTTTTCTGTTTGAAAAATGTCTTGAAGTAAAGCCTGGAGCCAAGTAAATACAGAGAAGAAATATAATTACCAGTAATGATCTATGTAGTATTATATAGCTCATTTATTTTCTCATTAATACAGCTGATATTTGTGGGCTTGTTATAAGGCAGTGGATAAATAATACACATGAGTGTACAACAATTAATGTTTCAAAGTGCAATTGGACTCTTAGTTCGTTGTCAGTATATGATGTGAATTACTAAATCAGTGAATTAATTTGGTATTAAGGTATTGATACATATATATAATTGTCACTATTCTTAATCATTGTATGTACTAAAGTTTTGACTTTTACATTCAAATCAGCAGTTATAAAAATAATTTGCAATTGAGAAATCCCATCAATATTATGTTTACAATTCCATAAACCTTGTCACTTGTCATCTACTTGGCATTTATTAAGCTCCCACTGGGTACCAGGCCCTGCATTGTGTATTGACAAGAGAATTCAATGTAAAATGTTGCTGAACACAATTCATACTTTATTTTAAACACAGGATTCATCATCCAATGTCCTAAATGACAAGAAGGACCCAAGAGAGATGATTCAGGATAAGGTTGCCAGGTGCCAGTAGTCACCAATAGTCACCTCTTTATTTCATACCCGGGGGACACTTATTAATCCAATACAAATTAAGTTCTTATTAAATGCCTAATCTGACTGGTAGCAAAGGGGGTTGACCAGATGGTAACCAATTACAGCCTCTAGTGGACTCGCCTATTTAAACTATGAAAGTTTGAAAGATACATTATTAAAGCGACACTATTTCTGAGTGCTGTTTGATCATAGAAACCATTTTCACAAGACCCCAGGGTCAGTTTCTTCGATGTCTAAACGGTCAGTGATAATTCCAGCATTCAGTTTTCAGACTTCATTGTAATCAGCCTCGCAGCAGCATTTGGCATTATTGACATCTCCCTCCTTAATGACATGCTGTCTCCCCTTGGTATCCAGGATACCAAACTCTATTTTTCTCCTCACTCTTTATAGCTCTTTTCAGTTCCATTTGTTGATTTAACCTTTCCTACATGACTTCTTAATGTTGTCCTGTGTGAGAACTCAATCCTTAGTACTGTTGTCATTGGTGCCTACACTCATGTTTTCAGAGTTCTCCTCCAGCCTCAGGCCACACACCTGTATGTACATGATCCCTAAATGTAAACCTCCAACTCACCTCCAGACTTGGATGCCTAACTGCACACTCAGCTTGTCTACCAGAAAGGGTATAATGGACCTTCAAAATTCAACATGTTTGAAACTTAACTGAACCTGTTAGCAGATTAAAGGGGTCCATTTGCCTGTGCATATCAAAACCCAATCAAACATGAAGAGGAGTTTGCAGCCAAGAAAGGGTTTATTAGTTGAGAAAACAGCACCAACCCCAGAGTCACAGAAAAGACCTGGCTTCCGGGGGAAAAATCATTATTCATGGTGACTACAGGAGTTGGGGTCCTGGGCTCTACTGATTGGTTGGGGCCAGAGTAGGGAGTAGTTGATCATTGCATTAGGTCTGATGTCAGCCATGGCATTGTTTTTTCACAGGCCTGGGCTGTAACACAACTGAAGTCATGATGTTATCTTGAGCTTGAGTGAAACTCTGTTTCTGTGGTTAGCAGACCTGGGGCTTTGTTCTTAAGACAGGTTCTTTTGTTTTTGTTTTTGTTTTTACTGACCAGAATCTGACATCCTAATAACTTATGGTTAAGGAAGAGAGTGGATAGGTAGAAAGGAGGAAGGGTCATGTTAAAGAAATGGAGTTTCTGTGTGATTACACACCTTCCTCAGATCATTTGAAAATGATTTCATTTTTTCATTTGCTCAGGCTAAAATCTTTAGAGTTATTATTGACTCACATTTTTTTTTCACTTCCTAACCGACATATATATTCCCAACTTGAAGTCCTGTTGTCTATAACTAATTTATGGAATATGATCTCTTCTTTCCACATTAACTGCTATAACCTCATTCTAAGATAATGTCAGTACTCACGACCCAATATGTTCATAATTTCAGAACATTACAAACAATGTATAAATGCTGTAATTGTGTTTTCATGTGTGCAATGACATCTGTTTTATATTTTTTTCCTGACATAATATTTGGCACTTCTAGGACCTCATTGATTAGATAGATAGATAGATGAAATAATTAGTAAATAGACCTGATTAGCTCCATCATATTAAGTTAAAACTTAGGTTTAAAAAGTTTAGTTAGTAGAATTGGGGAGAGAACACAGAATTTCCCCTATAAAAAATAACTGTAAAATTTTAGATTGATCAAGTATGGGCATCACTGTTTAATTTTTAATCCCAAACCCATGGCTGTAGGAAGAATAATGGTCCTCCATTGATGTTCATTCCTTAATCCCTAGACCTGTTACACAGCAGGGGAAGTATGTTTGCACATGGAATTAGGTTGCTAATAAACTGACTTTAGGTAAGGAGATTATTTTAGACTATACATGTGGGCCCACTTAATTGCCAGGACCCTGCACCAAGAAATGCAGGTCATGTCTAAAAGCTGGTAAGGACAAGAAAACAGACTCTTCCCCAGAGTATCAAAAAAGAAACATAGTTCTGCTATAACCGGCTTTTTGTTGTTAATTCTCACCGAGGATACTTTTTCCATTGATTTTTAGAGAGAGTGGAAGGGAAGGGTAAAGTCAGAGAAAGAGAATCATCGATGTGAGAGAGACACATGGATTAGTACACACCCCCACCAAGGGACTAGAATCAAACCCATGACCCTTCAGACCTCAGGCCAGCACTCTAACCACAGAGCCAAACCAGCCAGGGCCTCTCACTGGCTCTTAATGCAGAGAGGCTGATTCTAGACTTGTGCCCTTCAGAGTCATGAGAGAATAAGTCTGTGTTCGTTGAAGCCACTAAGATTGTCATAATCTATTATAGCATTAACTAGAGGCCTGGTGCATGAAATTCATGCACTGGGGGTGGGGGTGGGGCGTCCCTCAGCCCGGCCTGCATCCTCTCGCAGTCTGGAAGCCCTTGGGGAATGTCTGACTGCTGCTGAGGTGGGAGAGGCTCCCGCCACAGCCGCTGTGCTCGCCAGCCATGAGCCCGGCTTCTGGTAGAGTGGTGCTCCCCCTGTGGTAGCGCACTGACCACCAGGGGGCAGCTCTTGCATTGAGCGTCTTCCCCCTGGTGGTCAGTGTGCATCATAGCTACCAGTCATTCCACTGTTCGGTTGATTTGCATATTAGCCTTTATTATATAGGAATAGAGGTTCAATGCACAAAATTCATGCAAGAGTAGGCCTTCCTTCCCCTGGCTGCTGGCACTGGCTTCCCTCTGGCACCTGCGACCCAGGCACCCGGTACCCGGGATTCCCTCTGGCTGCCAGCAGGCACCCAGGACTCCCTCACAGCCTCAGCTTCATCCAAAAAGTCATCTAGAAGGACGTCTGGTCTAAATAACATATTATGCTTTTATTATTATAGATCAGTGGTTGGCAAACTGATCTAAACATGCAACTCTTTGGCCCTTTGAGTGTGGCTCTTCCACAAGATACCATGTGCGGGCGCGCACGTACAGTGCGATTGAAACTTTGTGGCCCATGTGCAGAAGTCGGTATTTTGTGGAAGAGCCACACTCAAGGGACCAAAGAGCCACATGTGGCTCGCGAGCTGCAGTTTGCTGAGCCGCAGTTTGCCGACCACTGTTATAGTTAACTAATTTATCCACTCAGATACTAAAATCAAACTTTTTCAACAACTCATCTTTTCCTACCTGCATGGAACAGATAGATTAAATATTTATCTTTACACAGGCTCACAATGTTATTTTTCACATGAACTTTGATGACTTATCTTGCTTTGAAACCGTTTCCTGACACTTAGGCATTTATTCTTGTTACTCTGCATTTTTGTTCATTTTACTGCCCAACATGCTGCTTCCTGCCCACCATTTTCCAGGGTTTTGGCTTCACATCTCTCTTATTCCACAGCTTCCACATTAATCTTTTGCTGGTGCTGCTAGTACTTTGTCACAGATATCTTCCACTTAATGTACCTCCTACTGGCAAGTTTCTCAAACAACATTTGTCACTGTTGCCTGATAGGAAGTAAAAATCACTTTCCAGAGTCATATAAAAATTTAACTACTTTTTCAACAAAGAAAAATTATTTTAATACAGATAAGAAATATAGCCACTTATGATTAGCCTTTGTACTAGAATATATTTTAAAATGTGTAAGCATAATTTAAAGAAACATATCATTGTTTATACTGAGTAAATAAAAGAGAAATGTATTCATGTCTGGTTTGATATATGAAGGCTTTTAGACAATATTTTTGATGCATAATTTTATTCACTTTAACTCATGTACCTCAATTTTTTGCAGCTATGCAATTTCTGAGACTTATTTTCCTTTTCTCAAGCCCAAATTCCTGCTTTCTGGTACTACTGTAAAACCACATCAGTAAATAATCCTAAATAAATTATGGTAAATTATAGTAAATAATCCCAAGGCCAGATTTAGACATAGGTATAGCATCACTATTTCAGGAAAAAAATGAATGTATTGTGTTCATAGAAATACTACATAATATTAAATTCAATAAAAAAGAACAAGTAGATGAAGGCAAATAAATCTAAATATATCAAAACCAATTTTAAATAACCATAAATAACATTAAGTGAATATACTTTAAAATACATCTTAATTTTAATGGAAAGGTTAAGTTGATCCAATTATTGCATAAAAATCATTATAAATATATAATTAAAATTAAAGGCATGCTATTTATATTTTTATTTAGAGTAAAATAAAAAGGAAAATATTTGGTAAAAGCTAAAAGAAGTGCTGAACTTTCAGATAACTGTTTATTGACAAAAGAAATTTTTGTTTTAAAGTTTTTCTCTGAGTAAAGAGTATGCAATAATATCAGGAGGCTGGAATGGCACGAATGTGTCAATGTATGCTTTAATTTTAGGAGTACTGCAAACAGCTCTCTTGCCAGGCATGAGGAAGTCTGCATTCCTAGCCATTCACTACTAGCTGAGTGAGTGCCTCATTATTACTATTTTGCCAAGCTTTAATATTTATAATCTGTCATCATAATCCCCTTAATTGTTTAATCTTCATCCTCTAATTAATAAATTTAATGCTCATTATGTTTCATACATCTCTATTAATGCATTATTTATTTTTATTCCTTGATGAGCTGAATTTATTGTCAATGATTTATTTTTAAAAGAAGAGATTATAATCAGACTAATCTTGTCACATTCTTTGGTATTGCTGTTAAAATGCACTCGGTAATCTAATCTCCTAGGATCCCGTTGGAGCCAGGAAAAAACTCAGATTAGGATATTTCTTAGAAGACTTTCAGACAATCAGGGAGGGCGGGAGAGAGCAAGACACAGGGAGGAAGGAGGGTGGAGAAGCTGGAAGAAAGGAGAAAGAGGGAGAAAGGCTGATCTCACTGAGAAGGATGGAAGATTGCTGGGCGGTACAGCAGAAAGGGTTTTTACCAAAGAATACGGCCCCAAGAAATCTTTCTTACATTCATGACTATCTTGGCATGAGTACTGGAGGTCCATTTTGATTTTGGCAAGATGATGTATGAAGGGATGGGGGCGCAGCAAAGACCACCTCAGGCTTTGCCTGCACAGGAAATGTGCTTACCTCAAAAAGCAGGAGGGGAAGAGGCATGATTCTCTCTTTTTTCCTTTTTACTATACTTCCCAGTAAACAGCAATACTCAGCGATAAACAGACCATGTGTTGAACTTTCACCTTTCTTTCAAGGATTGCATGATATTGTGATAAATCTTTACTAACAAAAACACTTCCCTGATATGAAACTTGCAGTTTTCTTTGTTTTGGGATTTTTTTTATTTGTTTGTTTTTGTCTTATCTTGTACCTTTATCTCCTCTTGTTGTCATTCCTGTGCCCTTGACTTCCTCTGGTTGATCATTAGTGCAGATAAATATGGAGGCATTGACATGGAATCTCCTTGCTCTGTTACTGCCATTTATCATGTTCATTGAATGGCTTTAATTTACTTAGCCCTGAGCTTATTCATAAGTGTAACCAGAAAAGAATAGTTGCCGAACAGACAGTAAAATAATAGAAAACATATGTAAGATGGCTTATGCTCTTTCATACAAGTTAAAATTGTTTAGCCAGTTTTCTTTTCAAATATCAGTACTATTTTCTAAGTAAACTTACCTTAGATTTTCAAGAAAAAGCTTTAAACCCAATCATATTTTTACCATAACTTTTTGCTAAATTTTCTACCACACCTTACACTATCCTGTGATGTCCATGTTTTCTTTCTGTCCTTGTATTATCTTCTAGAATATAATGTCTCCGTGGTCATGTGGTTTCAGTTTAAATGTTCTTTACTAATGGAAGAGCAATGAATGACCAGCATTATCTTTGGAACACTGGCATTTTAAATAATAAATAAATCATAAAGTATTTCCCTCATCTTTTATATGCTCCACTGTTACTCTAGAGAAGTAACAGAGCACAATGATTGTGACCTGTGGCTGTTAGGCATTGATCTGAGCTCTTCCTGTGTGGTGACCACAGGCAAAGAAACTATCCTCTCAACTCCGCCCCCCTTTGGTAATAGGAGGGATAATAACAGAACCCAACTAAAAAGAAATGAGTTAAATTTATGAAAAATTGAAAAGCAACCTGGTAGATAGTGTTTTAAATAAATAAAATTGTGTTTAATAATGTAAAGACATTATAGAACTTTTGCAAGTCTTTTACTGTTGCTCTAATCCTGAAATGCATTTAGTTCAATTGGTCCTTATCTGAAATTTCAATCTATAAAAAATTTAGACCACATCTGATTAATACAGAAATTAAAAAAAGAATTTGAGACTATTTTTTAACAAATGATGAAATAACTATATATATATATATATATATATATATATATATATATATATATGTAATCTATAACAAGTTTGCAAACCAGTCATCTGAAGCTGTGTAACTCTGATGATAGTGGCTCTGTTTTTGATGTTGAGCCGAAGTCAGAGTGCAATAGGATGTGAGTACAGGTGGAAGGTGAATAGGTGATGAGAAGATGAACAAACCTTTAATGAATTTAAATATAAAGAGGATGAAAAGTACTTGCAGGGGAAATCACTGTTATGTATTTTTTGAGATGGGAGAGATATGGCCATCTTTAAATATAGATAGTTAAAAAGAATAGGAAGTGAGATGAAGAGAAGAGAATGTTGATTATCGGAGAATTAAGGGAGGTAGGAAGAAATGTTGCATAGGACAAAGGTGGAAATTCCATGATTCCTAGAAAGTGAAATGAACATTAGATTTATTGGGTATATTTCCAGGAGGCTAAAAGACTTGTTACCTAATTAGTTTTATTTCTGTATAAAACTGAGGTAAGACCATCAGTTCTCTCTCTGCAAGGTCCCATAATAGTAGCTAATGACAGCATCATTTTCTTATTCTTGTTAATATTTACATATGTTTTTTCTCATTATCAAATGTTGTATATGCTTATTGTAAACACAAAAGGCAAAAAGCACCTAGGACCACACTATCATGAATTAAAAAGTATTTAAAAATATGTTATCATTATGTGGTATAAACTTAGTATACGTGGTATTAAAAGTTCTTAAAAATATGATTTTAAAATTGCATTATATTTCTTCATGTTTTATAATCTTTAATCATTATTCTATTGATGGCAATTTAAATTATTTTCAATTTCTCTGTTTTACTCAGTTATTTGTTTGATATTTATAAATTGCTTGAAGAGTCTATTAATTCACTGTATTTGAAATACTTATGAGAATTCACCTTTGAATACATTTATAAATAGCATTAGCATTATGTATAGCACATAAATGTATATTCAAGCATTATGTGTTTAATTAAATTGAGTAGTATTGAATTCCAATGAACTGCCTCCATTGGAAAAAAAAAGTGGTAAAAGAATTTAGAAAAAAATCTAAATCTTGAGAGGTGGAATGTAGGGTAAAAATGTGGGCCCTCTCTGAGGAATTAACAAACTAACAAATGTATATCCTTCACTGAAAACCTTCAATATGGAAATACCTCATATTTAATCATAGGAGGTCTTCACTTGATAAATACACTATCATAATAATAAGAAACAGGGGAACTTTCTCCATATATGAGGAAGTCTTTGATCTCCATTTAGTGTGCAAGCAGTGTCTTTGCAAATACTAGGAAGGTATTGCCTTTGGGTATGCCTTTCAAACTGCAATGACCTAATGTGACCTCCACTTATTAAACACGGAATGACAGAAAAAGAGAAAGAAGTGACTTCTCAAATGTATAGGTAGCGTTCAGAGATGAGTTTCAGTTGGAGGCTATTTACATATGTTGGTACCTTGTGTAGTGGAGGCAGGTAGAACACGCACAGCTGAATTTGCCCATCTGAATATTTGCCAAATGGGTGAGATGAAAGAAAATTGGCATATAAAATTGATGATTCTGGCAATAAAATGATTGAAATAACTGAGCCCGTAATACAAGGCTCAGATAAGGAAAGGATTTGCAAGTGTCCACAGTCAAATGCGGCTTTAACAATGGTGCATGGTCAGTGTAGCGCATTCAGGATGTTGGCCAAATTTATATCCTTGTGTAATGAGGTGGAACTGAGGTCCTCAGAGGACTGAGGCCCTCATGGCACTGAGACCTCTATTTCTTTGCTGGTTTTATGCTGGGGCCAACATTTGCTTCTAGAAGCTGCCCACATTCCTTCTCCATTCTCCATGTGGCCCCTCTAGAAATAATGGGTGTGGTACATGTATGCTTCTGATCTCCCCTTTCTGCTACATCTCTCTGATTCCAGCTGTACAAACTTCTGTTTTTACGGGCTTATGTGATTAGACTGGGTCCATCCAGATAAATCTAGGATAATCTATTTTAAGACCCCCTAACATGAACAATATCTGCAAAGACCCTCTTTTTGTCAGGTAGCACAGGTTCTGGGGATTAAGATGTGACATTTTTTGAAGGGCAATATTCTGACTAGTACAAGGGGCTAATGAGCAACTGGCTTATTTCACTTGGCATAATGCTCTCCAGGTCCATCCATGCTGTGGCAAATAGTAATGGTTCTTTCTTTTTTACAGCAGCGTAGTATTCCATTGTGTAGATGGGGGCTTCCCTGACACGCGAGCCCTGGCATCCCAGGGGAGGCTAGCAGGGGGAGTGAGAGCAAGCTCAGCACACACCCCGAATTCTCACCACACCTCCATCCTCCTTACCCCCACCCCCAGGTAGCTGGCGAGTGTCGCAATCCCCCACCCGGGTGCCATGGGAGGTGGTGACCGCCACCCAACCCCAGTTCCCCGTCCCAGTCCGGGACTGGTCCCAATTGGGTGATCAGGGCCTACCGGCTGCTGGTCACCATCTGCAGGGTGATCATTCGGGGCCAGGCCCCTCACCCTGCTCCCTCAGTGCCTGGGAGGTGGGAGGCAGCCCTGCCCCACACCGCTACCACTGGTCGCCATCTGTGGGGTGATTGCAATCAGGCCCCTGCTCGCATCTGCCTTGACCTGGTGTTGCCCGCTCACCTGCTCCACCATCCCGCCATGGTCCTGCTCTTGTCGGTGCCATTGGGGCTGGCAGCACCTCCTCTGCCGCCTGCTGTCAGTGCTGCATCGCTGACGCCTGCCATGTTCCGCTCTGCCCTTTGGTGGTCAGTGCAGGTCATAGTGAGTGGTCGAACTCCAGGTGAACAACCGCCCAAGGGGACAATTTGCATATTAGGCTTTTATTATATAGGATTGCGAAGTCTTAATACATTTTGAAGCCTTGGGAATAAATTAAAAGGAACATAATAAAATGATGAAGACAGAGCAAGGCTAATATTAGGACACAGAATCTTGTAACTCTAGGGTTGGGTTACTCAAGCTTGTGCTCCGGCATAGCCCAGCACGTCCTTCAGCAGGTTAGAAGTAGCTTAGAGAAGCTGCTGTTGGTGCTGCTGATCTGATTTGCTCATGTGGTTCGATCATCTTTCACAAGTTGGGCTGTTTCACTTCCACTAGATGATTGCTCTGTAACTTTCATTCTCTTTGCCTCCATTATTTGATATCATGCTTGAATGGGAACAATTTCTCCTTTATGTGTAGGCGTATACACTATTGAATTATTTGAGCCATGTTGGAGTGCTATTCTTATTTATTTATATGCCCTCAACATAATGCCCAATCCAGAAGCTGTAAATATGTCACCTAAGGGTGATGGAGATCTCCAAATAGTCACTTTCCAAAGTTATAACTAGCACTTGCTTTAAATTGGTGTGATTATGTCTAAGCCATGTGATTTGAAAGGATGGTGCTGACATGCACCGACCCTTTCTATTGCTTTAATGCCTTTCTTCCTATCATAGATCCAAACAACATTTTTATCTCTTGACTGGATATGACAGCTGTGTGATTCCTTTTTCTCTGTGAATCCAATTAATCTGTCTATGCTTCTGGGCTTGTTAATTTTTTGGCATATGCCTTTTCCTTCTTCCTTTTTCCCCCTAAACAAGCTGTTTACATTCTCAGAATGATTATCTTTAGATCTTCATGCTTGCCTGCTTTTTGAATTAGTTACCCTTTTATCCCAGCTCCTCTATAGCTTTACTAATGATCACCCTCATCTCTCTATACTCAACCTTCGATTTAGTTTCTTCTCTTCACACATGCACTACAATTATTTGAGGTGATTCAATAGCTCACTTAAAAGAAACAGACAAAATAAGCCTTACAAAGTCTCAACATTGATTTTGCACTCTGTAAAGGTTTACAAGAGCTTAATGTGAACGTTATGAAAACTAAGGACATCAAATGACTAATTGTTTCAACCAATGCTTTTTAAGGAAGAGATAAAAACAAACACTAAGAAGAGACCAAAAGTCATTTTTAAGGATATATAAAACCTATTGAGGTTGCAACTGAATCCCCTTTATGAAACTCAGGAAAACTGTTATGTGACACAATGTGTGTATGCCAACTTGTAGGCTGTAGACCCCCAATAAAGATAAATTGCACACTTACCTTTGCTTTACTAGTTGAGAAATCAATCAAATATAAAAAAATACTCATCTAGTAAAATATTTTTGAGTGTTGTTTTCTTTGCCACAAATCAATTTTCCACGCTGCACATAATGTGATAGTTTAACCTCAGTGAATCTCTACAGAAGTCCTAGAGAACTGTGCTGAGTTGAAAAGTCAATCCAAAATAATAATAATAATTTTTCTTAAAGCCAATCCAAAATGTTGCATACTCCATGCTTCTATTTATGTAGCCTTATTGATACAACAAAAGTATGAAAATATCAAACAGATTAATGGTTACAAGTGATTAATGATAGTGTGTGGTAGAAGAGAAATAGATGTGGCTGTAATAGGACAACATGAGGGATCCTGGTAGGGATAGGAATGTTGTGTCTTGACTGTATTGATGTCAGTATCCTGGTTGTGAGGCCATGCTCTAGTTCTGCAAGTTGTTACCATTGAGGGGAACCGAATAAAGAGTGTAAGGTATCTCTGTGTGTTTTTAATTACAACTACATGATAATCTGTAAGTATCTTCAAATAAAATTTCTATTACCTTTTTTAACCCATGAGAAATATAAGGACTCATATTTTTATCTCTATTTTAGCCAATGAAATGACATTACTATTTATTTTATCCAGAGATCCTAAATTTTAAAAATATTACAAAATTGCAGGATTGGATATATGAGAAAAATTTAAATAAATCAATTTTATAGCTATATCATAAAATGGGGGTGAGTATGTAAAGCCAACAATAACAATCATGAAAGCTTATTGCTAATTGTTCAAGATACTCCCTAAGCAATCTTATTCCATTCTCATTATGATTCTACAAGAACTAAAGTGTAGAAAGGTTGTGAGTTGCCCAATGCTGCAGTGTAGTACATTATAGAGCTAAGATTTATGTCTAGGTTAAATAATTGAAAATAGCAGTAATTAAAAAGTGAATCACTGTCAATTTAATTAATTTATCCTTCCCAAATTTCACAAATTTTGTTTGTTAATTTAGATATTTTTATTCATGAAATAGGTGGCTTCTGCTAAGAAAACTTCCCTTATGGGGTACAATTTAAAATGAAATAATATAATTTTAAATGGAGCTCCTTTGTATACTCTAGAACAGAATTACCATGTGGAACCTTCTATGATGAACAAAATGTTTTATAAATCTTCACTCTCCAGTATGATAGGCACTCACCACCTGTGGCTGTTGAGCACTTGAAACATAGTATGACTGATGAGCTGAATTCATAAATGAGTTTAAATTAATTTTAATTTAAGTAGCTGCATGGGGCTAGTGGCTCCCAATGGGGACAGAGTGGCTTGCATATAAAGCCCATGAGCTCAGAGCACTTGTCTGCCATAAATACAGTTTCAAACCTCCCCACTCCCACCCCCAGAATAGTAACTGGCAGTTGATAGGATCTCAATTAATTCTTATTAAATGAATGCAGAAAATTAGTCATTTTGTGTCAAACCTGAAAACATGGAAAAATTAACCTAACTCAATAGATTTGGAAATTAAAAGCAACTGGTTTCAAAAAGTTATAAGCACAGCCATGTTTTTAAGGATTTCATATTTTTATGATTAATCTATAATAAAGGCATAATATGCAAATTGACTGAATGGCAGAACAGCAGAACCACCATCCAGACAACCTTCTGTACAAAGCCAGGGCTGTGAAGGCCTACTCTTGCACGCATTTCGTGCATTGAGTCTCTAGTTATTATATAAAATGTCCTAGAATCTTAATATTAAGCACCATCAATGGCTCCCACATTGATAGACATGGTAAAAAAAAATGCACACTGACCCAAACAGATAGAATTTCAGTTTTAAAAAAAGTATTAATTCAGTTTTTTAGAAACCTTAAAGATTGGCACGAGTTTTAGTAAATGTCTAAGCTTCATGTTTTTATATGCAAAGTTAATAACAAGACTACTTGTGGATAAATGAAAATGTTGACATGATCTGGATCAGCAAGCTCATGTTCATTCAGATCTCCTGTTCTGTCAGCCTAAATTGAGAGCTGTGATAAGCACTTTCTGTAGTCTTCCTACCAAAATACTGACTTTTTTCCTGACTCAGAGTCAGCTATCGCCTACACCACTTAACCATCTTATGAAAACAACAGTATAGTGGTTACCAGAGGGAAGGGGATTGAGGGGGGTCAATAAAGGGTAAAGGGGGCTACATATTTGTTGACAGAAGATTTGACTTTGGTTGGTGAGCACACATGCAATATACAGACATGTGTCATAGAAATGTACACCTAAAACATATATAATTGTTTTTTTAAATTACTTAATTTTCAATTGAGGAAAACTATATAATCTTATTACCCAATATCACACCAATAAATTTAATTTAAAAAAGCAAACCTGTTGTCAAGTATGGATTAGAAAAGGCTGTCATACAGTACTCTGAGTACTTCTCCAATTTAAAACAGTCATTTTGATCTAAACTCAGGTGCATTTATCTTGTTTTATATCTGTTCATTTTTTTCACTCAAGATCCAGAGCATGGGTTAGATAAGAGACATTCATATAATAACCCCATGTTTTTCTGTTTTTATTTTTGGTAGCAATTCTTTTTCAGAATAATAACTTAATTTTTCCTTCCTTAGGGAATAAAGCATTCATTCACTCACTCACTTGTTCATGCATGTATTATTCACAAGACTTTAGTAAATATAAGCTATCTTCTATAATCTATGCTGAATTCTGGAGGCAGGAAAACTGAGTAAGCCAAACCCTGATCTGTAGAAGGGTTTATAAACTCACAAGGATAAGGACAAAGATTGGAATTTCTGGAGAAAAACTAAATTGGGCCTCTTTCCTCTTCATCTACTGCTGTGTCCAGTCCAGAAATGAACTTTCTACTCTCATTCACATCCTGCAAACAATGACTGTTAAGTCCTTTTTAGTCCACTGTTACTCTATTGTCACTCACAGTGTCTAACCAGGACAGTTTGTACAGCCTGCTTATTAGCTGTTTCATGCCAGATGCCTGTCCACTTACAGTCTATCCTTCCACAAATTGTCAATTTAGCAAGTAATTCATATCTTCTGTCCCCTCAACCCCAAATTCTCTCAAGCAAACTATAGCCCCAGACCAAATGTAGCTGATGGCCCATTGTCTATCATATCTGTGATCTAAGAATGCACTCTAGCCCTAGCCGGCTTGGCTCAATGGATAGAGCGTCGGCCTGCGGACTGAAGGGTCCCACGTTCGATTCCAGACAAGGGCACATGCCTGGGTTGCGGGCTCAATCCCCACTGGGGGTGTGCAGGAGGCAGCCGATCAATGATTCTCTCTCATCATTGATGTTTCTATCTCTCTCTCCTTCTCCCTTCCTCTCTAAAACCAATAAAGAAGTATATATTTAAAAAAAAAAAAGAATGCACTCTAACTGGATTGGCTCAGTGGATGGAGCGTCGGCCTGCAGACTGAAGGGTCCCGGGTTCGATTTCGGTCAAGGGCATGTACCTTGGTTGCGGGCATATCCCTGGTAGGGGGTGTGCAGGAGGCAGCTGAACAATGTTTCTCTCTCATCGATGTTTCTAACTCTCTATCCCTCTCCCTTCCTCTCTGTAAAAAATCAATAAAATATATATTTTTTTAAAAAAAGAATGCATTTTACAGTCTTCAAAAGGAAGGAGTAAGAAAAGATAGAGAGAAGGGGGGGGGGGTTACAAATTGATTTAGTAATGGAAGGATCATATATAGCTGATAAAACCAAAAATCTTAACTTCCTATTTGGCCGTATTCAGAGACAGTTTGCTAACCTGTGACAACATAAAATAAGATTTGCTTACCTAATTGCCCAAATACAAGAACTTTCATGATTTAAGTTAGTGTTTAAGGACTCTGACATCTGGGAGCGTGAATTCCTACTGCAATTTCACCATTGGGGGATATGATATATTTCAGCCTGTTTTCTCTTATTGCAAAATGAAGGTAATGATGGTTCCTATTCCATAGATTGTTGTTATCATTAAAGAGGATAATATCTGCAAAGTATTTAGCAAGGTATTTGGGTGAATGCATCTGGGTTACAGCCTCATCTTCTACCACACACCCATCTCACTGCACACTCTGTCCACAGCCTGCCACCCCCCATCTCTGCATTGACACACATGGCTCCATTTTTGTAGAAATCATCGCTATAATGCGTATGCCAGAAACCATGTCTACACAGCTTCCCAATTTCTGCTCAGATACTACTTTCTGGCCATAGCCTTCATACTTCTCCTCTTGCCTCGAATAGTGATCCTTTCTTGTGGTTATACTAGTAATGGACATGATTCTATTATAGTGGGGTTACATCAGCAAGACTAACCCCTCGATTCAACTGTATTTTGGTTAGGAAATAACTCCTTTTATCCTGTGTCTTGGGTGCCAATATAAACCTAGTAGGCCCCCAATAAGAACTTATGTATTTAATACATGAGGGGAGCCAATGCCCCATTTTAAATCTCTATTTCTGTGAATTATCCATTCTTCTTATTGATTGTTTCATTCACTCTTTCTTGGATGCTAGCTAAATGTCACAGACTGAGGACATGATAGGAGCCTAGTAATTCATTTATTCTGGCTTTCAGAACGTTTTCTCCTCATTTAGTCACAAAATTGGTATATGTCCCTTTGTGAACATTTTTTTTTTCTGAAAATAAAGTAGGAATTTTCTGAGCTTGGTAATATTCGTCTTCAGAGCAATTCACCTCATAAAACCAATGAAGCACCCAATTGTGTTATGCACTAATTTTTTTACTTCACTACTTAGGTCATAAAACACAACAGTGTGAGCTTCAGAGTCTAATAAGGACACACCTTGGTGGTTGTTAGGAATATGAGTAAGCATTAGCTGCCTTTAACAACTCTGATTAATCATTATTGGACCATAAAAAATTTCCAGGGTGAATTATTATGGTTACAAATAATAAATATAAATGACAAAGAACATAAAACTGATATATTTAAATGAAAATGCTTATAAATGAAGAATATTATCATGTGTGGATAATAGTGTAAAGTCCCTTAGAAATTTCAAAAGAAATATTTTCTTTAGAAAGTTGAAAAATTTCAAGAATAACAATAAAAAAATGCACAGGACCCAAATACTATACTGTATCCTGGGGACTTATTTAGATTCATAGAAAACCGTGGGTTTACTATTATTGTCCAAAGAACCTTGAATTAGTAACTCTCAGGTCCTTTGAGGGAAATGGTACAGGGTTACTTACTGGTTGGTATTGTGTCCCTATTCTATATCTTTTGCTCCTCACCATCTATCTAGAACTTTCTGGCAAGATCAAGTTCACAATGCAAGATTCCCAAGCATGGGCCCTCCAAGACGGATAAGAAATCTCCAGATTCTGTAGACAGAAGAGCAAGAAAGACTCAGATAAAGGACATAGGCATGCATTGTTTATAGACAGTTGGTATACAAGGTCATTTTCCCCTAATGTCCCAGGGAGGAAACCATAGGAACTGAATTTCATTAAGGTCTTTTCCAGAGGCAATTTGCATAACAAGTATCAGCATATATTTTAAAGTAAAGTAGATTACAAAGTAACAATTTTATTTACTTACCAAAAAGCTGATCCCTGTTTTCCTGAAGTCTTCCTCTGGGATTGGTAGTTAAAAGTTATTAATATATTCAACCATTTTGACTCATAATAATATATTTTTTTATGGGTCAACCTATATTGTTATTGAAAGTAGTAATGGATATTACTTTTTAGTGAAGTCAAAATATTAAATTATATATTCAACATTGTATAAGTATAAAATTCTTTCTCTTTGGTCCCACTTAAAACCTTATTGACCTTACCATAGGAGTTAATGTTTTCGTTATAAACAGTGAGGGGGAATATAAAAGAGAGAAGGCCATATAACTAAAGTCATAATATATGACAGATCTTCTCTACAAGCCTGGACTCATAATGAATGCAATTATTCTTCGGTCTAATTCCCAGAGCTCAATGAGGTTGTTTAGAAACCATGCTAGACTACTATGGATGTTTTCTAAGTTTTAAACTTCTATAATTTTAATCTTCATTTTTTAACAAATGGCTTAGAGAACATGGGAAAGACAAACATGATATTCTAATCTTAGCTGATGTGAACTATATTTATTATATTTATTTTACTTAACTTAAAGGTTTATCTAAGTGACTAAACATCATAGGAGGCTGCGATCAGTTTTGTATGTATGTATTGTAAATTAGGTAATTTCAATTATAGTTATTTATGGCACCTTAAGGAATATATGTTAATACTCTAATGATGACAAATATTTGCCAGTGCCATTAATCTTCTGTTTTCAAATTCTAGACATGGCAACTGACATAAGGTACATCTTTGATGAAGGCAGGCTATTTATCACACAGTAAAGTACTAAGGCATGGATTTTTCAGCAAGGCATATTTCTCTGAAGACAGCATTGCTAAATGACCATCTCTTCAACTTATCCTCCCTATGAGAGAATATTTCTTAAATCTTTAGAAGTAGGCCTGCCAACCTGATTCATTTTCAGAGTTTTCAAACTCGGAGTTGATTAAAGACATGAAAGGGTTCTCCAACTAATAAGTATGTGGTTTAAGCACCTGAAAGACAAAAAATAAAACCCAAATCCAACAGAAGTCTGAAGACTAATTTGCCAGGAAACATTAAGCATGATTAATCTTTCCAACAGAGAGAGAAAAATTATTAATTCAAACTTTCGAGGAAGATAAAGGAGCTGATTCAAATTCAAATCTCTATCTTCAAAGATATTTTAACAGGAACATAAGTCAAAGTTTTATGATTGTTACATAAATTACAATCCCCTAAGGTTTCAAATGCTTGTTTCTAAAAGATAGTGGGTTGAAATGAAGCAAGTTTATCTCTAATTCAAATTTATTCTTTCTTCAGAAATTATGACCTCCCTGCTTAATAAATTGCCTGAATTGGGGTAGTTTTAATCCTCTAAATTTTAATAAACAGAGGTACAGTATTTAAATAATGTATTGCTCATTTTACTAAAGGACCATAAGGAGCAAACAGATTGCTTGATGTCTTACCCAAAATGTCATATTTTCTCAGAAAAAGAAATATGTGTCATGTACATGTGGTCTGAATAGTTGATTCGACTGACTTTCCAGCCCTATGTCACTATCTATTCATGCAACTCTGTTTCATTTGTATAGTAACTGTACCTGTGTGCGGTGCAGAAAATTATTTTTCCTCCCACCTTTCAAAGTTCTCCTGGCTGGGGCTAATAACTAAACTTACATAAGACAGATTAATAGGAGAAAATAACAACATTTAACATATATGTGTACCTGCAAGGGTGCCATAAGACTAAGACCCAAGGACATATTGGACTTAAGTGAGGCTTATAAGCCATCTTGAGCTAAAGAGAAGGGGGGTGGGGCTGTAGTTTGGTATTTCTAAGGGCAGGATGGAAATTCAGGTACAAATGGAAAAACAGATGTTTGCTGGGCCATCTTTAGCAGTGGGACACAGAGAAGACTTTGATCAAACAGCCTTCCTGGGTTCTTCCCTGCTTTTTGCACATCAGTTCATATTAAACTACAGCTATCTCTGATTATATCTCCCTTCCTGGAGCAGGCTCTCTATCTAAATTCCTCTCAGGCAGTTAGGGGGAAGGTCAAAGTTTTTGAGTCTTTGTTTCTAAAAAAATAATCAGCTTAACAAATGAACAAATAAGAAAAACAAACAAATAATAACTCCTAGACACAGACAACAGTATGGTGGCTACCAGAGGGAAGGAGGGGTGGCAGGGTAGTAAAGGGGATCAAATATATGGTGATGGAAGATTATTTGACTTGGATGGTAGGCGCACAATGTAATATGCAGATTATGTACACTTGAAAACTATATAATCTATGTAATATATACTGTATATATAATGTTATTAACCAATGTTACCCCAATAAGTTTAATAAAAAGTAACCAACTTAAAATAATCAATAGCCCAAAGAGCCATTTTGGGGTGGCAAAACTCAGCTCCCTATCAGCCCATAGATTTTAGCTTCCTAGGGAGTAAAATAACTTTAGGGCTTGCTATTTGGTTTGTGCTTATTTTTTCAACTAATTAAGGCTAAAGTTAATTTTCCTTCAGTAGTAATCTGTTGTACCAGAAACATAAATGAAAATAACATCTTTCAGAATTCAGTTGCCTATTGAAACAGCCTCAATAGGATATCAAATATCATAGCTTGATAGGAAATACTCAAGATATTGAGTTCTGCTCTTCACGTCATTAGCAGTTACCTATTTTGAGATTTGTTGTTGATATAGAGTCATTTGAATATATTCACAAACTAAAGAATGCATACAGTCAATTAATTTACATGATATCATTTCCTATTCTCTAGATTTACTTTTTTTTTTTTATAAGAATTTGGTGTTAGACATCTTATCAGTGGTAGTAATTCAGGGGAGACATTTGTGAGTATACATATCAATAAGGGTATGGGAAGGGGCTTTGTGATGTTAAGACATTGAATAAGGCCCTACTGGCGTGGCTCAGTGGTTGAGCGTCAATCTATGAATCTGGAGGTCATGGTTCGATTCCCGGTCAGGTCACATGCCCATGTTGTGGGATTGATCCACAGTAAGGAGCATGCAGGAGGCAGCTGATCAATGATTCTCTCTCATCATTGATGTTTCTATCTCTCTCTCTCCCTCACTGAAATATATATATATATCATTTTTTTAAAGGCATTGAATAAGAAGGCTTTGTTTCAAAAAGGTTATTTGTTTTCTTAAAGCACTTTATATCACAAAATAACTGAAATAGATAACTGAAGTTATTGAAAATTATGCATTTTTTAACTCACTTATGCTTGCTTTGAATTTATTCTTTTAATTAGTTGTATACACCTTTTAATTGCCCATTTATAAAGTCCTCAAAAATAATACTTTTGACTTTTTTATCAAAGTCATTTTTGGCTACTTGTTTGTGCTGATTAAAAATACTCCAGTTGTAAAAATAGTTTTCGTAATTTCGTTATCATTTGGATGCAACTTTGTTTCACGCAATTTCTTCTTTTTATAAAAATAATTGAGCATTCCAATATCAAAAACTTCTATATACAATTGCAAAAACATTTTTATTCAGTAATCGCAAGGTGTCAAACTGCCTGTAGAATTACTATAATATCATTGCACCCCATTTAACGTTGATTGTATTTCTGCTAAAATCTCTTCTTCAGGGTGCCTTTCTGAATCTTCACACTCTTCAATCTTTTCCTCACTCTGTAAATGCCTTCTCTATGTATTCTCATTCCAGTCTATCAATTTTCCACCTGATATGTGTATGTTAATTGTTGGTTTAATTTTCTATTTTTCCCTACAATGCCCAGGTCTCCTTGAAATTAAGAGCCATGCCTTTTCTATTGTTATTTACAGCATGTAAGCTATGCATGTTGCTTACAAATATTGGTGAATATTTGTTGTGTGAATGAATTACCCCAAAATATACATTCAATTATAGTATCTAATCTTATATTTTGTAAACTATTATTAAAATGAAATAAACTATGGTGTTTTTTTTATGAAAAGGCACTAGATAAAAGTTTACATGACAAATCACAGACTCAGATGATGATTAACGTACAGACAGTATCAATATGAAAAAGTAAAAATTTCACTATTAAATGAGCAAACAATGAGTAAGCAAGTCTCATAAATCAAATGTCAATACCAAAAAATGCTCAAAAATAAATAATAAGATAATGGAACTGGAAGTAAAATTTAGAGATGATATTCTCCCTGTGAAATTAATAAAAATAACAGTGTTGACCATATCTAGTCAGTTTGGGGTGGGTAGAAAGTATAGGAAAAGTCTATTTTTACTCTCTTAGTGGTTAAGATGTAATATAATCATTGAGGAGGGCATCTATGTTATCTAGCAAATGTTAAAACATATATGTTTTGATTAATGATTATAATTCTGAGCATTTCTGACCAAATGTAAGCTTCTGTAAAAATAAATATTAATATAAGGATATACAGTATATTAAATTGGTGTCAACATCATGTTAATTTCTAGAGAATACATCAATCACACTATATTCATATATATGGAAATTATATGTTTATATAAAGCATTGATAATAAAATGATGCATTTTTAATTCAAGGTTTCAAGTCATAGAATGCTACATACTCTGACTCAGTTAATATAAAAAAATCAACACTCTCACAATATCTTTGTATGTGTATTTGCACATATATCTAAGTAGATGTACAGAAAATTCTGGGAGAATATACCACAAATAGTTAAGAATGTTGATTTCTACCAATGAGCTTGAATTGGAGTGGGTATGAAATAGCGTTTTAATTGTTTAAAACGAGAGTACATTAAAATGAGGAAAGTGCCGTAAATGAGAAACAATAAAAATTCCCAAATTACTCCTGAGAAGGAAATCATGGCTTTTAAGTTCCAACAAAGACATTAAAATTTTTGACCCTGTAACGAGCCTGAATATTCCAGTATTTTAGAAAGCCATTGTGGCTCCACAATCCCACACATGAGAGCACTGACATGAAATAGGGAAGTACAACCAAAGCACCATAAATATCCCTGCTGTACTTCAGCCGCAGTCCTCACTTTGCATCTTGACACATGTACAGGCATGCATCAGTGCTCATGGCCATTTCTAACCAGGATGTTTATTGCTGACACACAGTTTGAATCAGTATGCATTAGACTCCCCACGACAATATACTCTGGCATAAAATGAAGTTTTATATAACTTATTTTAAAATGAAGTCAAATGCATTTTATTCCATCCTAACAGTGGTGAGAAATATCCCACATGACCTTTACATGTGTAAATTTTATTTCAAATAATTTCCTTAGTGGCATCGTATTTTCCTTTGTGTGTGTAACTGAATGAAATGCTTTGCAATGCAAAACTTCAGAGCAACAGAAAAATAGGATACTGCTAAGGAATAAATATTAAATAGTTTATAGCAATATTATTTAACTATGAGAGCTGGTTTTGCAGCAAAATCATATCTCAGTGTGACTTCCCTGTATGTGATATGTTGAGGTGATACCTCTCACTCCCTCCAGAAAACATGTGGAAATGCCTACACAATTCCTGAGTCATGAGACTGGAGCTTAAACTGGAACAATTTTATTTGAATTTTCATGTAATTCAAGATAGTCACAGTCAGTGATTAGATATGAAGTTTTCTTTAATCTCTGTGTAAATATTAGATAAGAACACCTCTCATAGTGCCCACAAGTTATATTTAAAATATAATGCAGCAGTTTTACAATTTCTTATAATGAAATATATCTTTACCATATGATCCAGAAATTATGCTCTTTGGTATTGAGCCAAATGAGTAAAAATATATGTCTACGCAAAAACAAATACATTGATGTTTGTAGCAGCTTTATTGTCAAAACTTGGAAGAAACCATGATGTCCTTCAGTAGGTGAATAAATAAATAAACCATAGAATATCATTCATTGTTAAAAAAAAATGAGCTATCAGGCCATGAAAAGTTGTGAAGAACCTTAAATGCATGGTACTAAGTGAAAGGAGCCACAATAAAAAGACTACATACTGTCTACTAGTAAATCCAACAACATGACATTCTGGAAAAGCAAAAACTATGGAGACAGTAAAAATATCAGGGATTTGGTGGGAGGGAGGGATGAATAAGAGGAGTACAAAGGATTTCTAGGGCAGTGAAACTATTCTGTTATAATGGTGGAAATATGTCCTTATTCTTTTGTGAAAAACCATAGGACATACAACACCAAGAGTGAACCTTAATGTAAACTGTGGGCTTTGGTTGATAGAAATGGGTAATGTTGGTCCATCAGTTGTAAGAAACGCGCTGTGGTGCAGGATGCCGGACAGAGGTGGTGGGCGAGGGGTGGTGTCTGTGGAGGGCGATGGTGATGTGGGAACTCTGTTTTGCTGTAACTACTCAGTTTTGCTGTAAACTTAAAACTGCTCTAAAAAAATTCTACAAAAATATGATAGACTTCTGAGTCGATGTACTTCCTGTGGTTAATTCTAATAAGCTTTAGAATCCTCTCTGACTTTTCTATATTGGTGTTAATCCATTTGATTATCAATTTAATTACAAAGGAAAACAACAAAATTAGTGTTTGTGGCATATACTAAAATGCCCCTATGCAATATTCATCACCTTTTCTTCCTGTAATAATAAAACTTGGATTTTGTTCAATATAGCAATTTATCTATTAAAAATGACATTTCTCTGCCTTCTTTACTGTTTGAGGTATTCATATTTCATAATTATGATCATGAGAAACAAGTGGAAGTCAGCTGTGAATTTCTGGCATTTTTTTTTTAATTTTCTCCATTCTTCTTGCTGAAGATGAACATGGTGGCCAGGCATGGTGACTACCTTGCTCACTTCCATACTTATAGCGGCATGAAGGAAAGCAGATAGACTAGGACTTTGTCTAATTAGTTATTAGAATTGACAGGAGTTACGTTACTCACAGCCAAATGTAACCCTAACTGTCCAGAGAACCAGTACAAAGGGCTAAAAATAATCATTGACAATTGGTTCTAATTTTGATAAGGAATACGTGGGAGATTAGAATGTGGTAAATTTCTAGCATTCTGGAAAATACCTTCTTTTTCTTTTAACATGGAATTCCATTCTTCAACTTTAATTGAACGAATATTGTAACTAGTAGATAGCCTATAAAAAGGTTTTGTCCCATATTAAAGTAGCTAATTCTTCCTTTCTAGAGCCTCTGTTAGATTTATACAAATGTCACAACCTCAAATTCTTACTAGAATGAGGGTGAAACACTCCCTGGGAGATAAAAAGATGAAGAAGACATGGTATCTGTCCAAATGCTTGTATCTAGATGGAAGGGGAAATAAATATAATGCAAATGTGGAGCTGAAGCAAGAAGGTTGTTCAATTTAGAATAGCAAAGCAAAGATGCAGAGTTGGGAAAGATTAAGAAAACAGAAGAGTGCAGTTTGAATAAAAGGTCCCTTTATACCTGACACAAATGCAAAGAGATGTTTAAATACAAGCTCAAGGCTTTTGGACTTTATTTGAAAGAAAATAAAAGTAATAATGTGTTTGGGCTAGGGAAATACTGTAAGGTAGGGTGCAGACAATGAAATGCAAAGAGACAGGTGACAGTGTTGTTTGGAGGGGGAAGTGACAGGAATTGGGGTTACATTCAGTTTCACTGAATTGTCCCACTATAATCTATTTGCTCTTTATTGTAAAAAAGTTCAATTCTGAGGAAAAGGGAAGAAAAAAAGAGGTCAGAAAATAGAGAAAAAGCATATATACAATGGACGACTAAGCTAGTCCAGTGTCTTGATCTTTATTTCTTTTCATAAAATTTTTTATTCTTTCCCAGTAATGAAATTCTCAAATAAAGAAGTCTATCAAAGTAAAGATTGCTTCTCTCACCATGCCATTCACATAAAGAATTTTCACACAGAATGTGATATAGAACACATGGTTATTTTTGCTTTGATCCAAGTTACCAAAGAACCAATAAATAAGTAGCTAAAATCTATGGAAATGAGAGGCATATTTGCTTTGGAGGAAGTGACAAAAAGGTTATTTCTAGCTGGAGCAGAAGTTGTTAGGTATCATTTCTGAGCAGATGTAGAGAATTTGTGAGTAGAGATGCTATGGAAATATTGTTTGGTTGTTGTGTTTTAAAAAATTAAAAATTGATGGGTGTTAGTCACAATGTTGTGAGATATACCTGATAAAGTATGACATTTCTGGAATGTAGATAATTGCTCATCCTATCTAATAAAAGACAAAAAGGGTAATTAACCGTACCTCCACTACGCTTCCCATTGGCTAATCAGGCCGATATGCAAATTAACTGCCATCAAAGATGGTGGCTGGCAGCCACGCAGCTGAAGCGAGCAGGAGCTTTGCTTGCTCCAGTGATGGAGGAAGCCAAGGTTCCCCGCCTGCCGCGGCCCGGCTCTGAGCTCCGGAAGCAACAATGTTTTAATTATAGAAGCTAAACAAACCCCAGATACCTGCTTTCAGCTGGCTGTGGCCTCAGAGCTGGGAGTGCCAGTGACGGCAACAATGTTTCAATTATAGAAGGTAAATAAATCTCAGAATAAAAAAAAAAGAAAAAAAGGAGAGGCTGGGAGCTTCAGTCGCTGGCCAGCCTGAAAATGGCCCTTAGCCCCTCACCCAGACTGGCCAGGCACCCCAGTGGGGACCCCCACCCTAAAGGGGGTGTGGCCAGCCTGAAAACAGCCATCAGCCCCTCATCCAGGCTGGCTAGGCACCCCAGTGGGGACCCCCACCCTGAAGGGGGTGTGACCAGCTGCATACAGCCATCAGCCCCTCACCCAGGTTGGCCAGGCACCTCAGCAGGGCCCCCACCCTGATCCGGGACACCCTTCAGGGCAAACCAGCTGACCCCCACCCGTGCACAAGGCCTCTATCTTATATAGTAAAAGGGTAATATGCAAACTGACCCTAACAGCAGAAAGACTGGGAATGACTGGTCACTATGACACACACTGACCACCAGGGAGCAGACGCTCAATGCAGGAGCTGCCCTCTGGTAGTCAGTGTGCTCCCACAAGGGGGAGCTCTGCTCAGCCACAAGCCAGGCTGATGGCTGCCAGCACAGCGGTGGTGGTGGGAGCCTCTCCTGCCTCCTCAGCAGCGCTAAGGATGTCCGACTGCAGCTTAGGCCTGCTCCCCGCTGGCAAGTGGACATCCCCCGAGGGCTGCCGGGCTGCCAGAGGGATGTCTGATTGCCATCTTAGGCCCAATCCCCCAGGGAGCAGGCCTAAGGAGCAGGTGGTCATCCCCTGAGGGGTCCCAGACTGCGAGAGGGCACAGGCCGGGCTGAGGGACCCCCCACCCCCGAGTGCACAAATTTTTGTGCACTGGGCCTCTAGTCTATACTAATAATAGGGTAATATGCAAATAGGTCAGGATGGACACCGTCACAGTAATGATGGATCAGCAGGTTGCATGCGCAACAGGCGCAGGTGGGCGGGGACTTGCAGTGTCAGGGATTGGGCAGGGCTGTGGCAGGGAGGCCTCTCCATGCGCCTGTGCCAGGGGTTCACAGGCATGCGGAGAGGTCTCTCCGCTGCAGCCAGGGGTCCGAAGGTGCACGGAGAGGCCTCCGCCACTGCCCCAGCCGGGGGTCCACAGGCACATGGAGAGGCCCCTTCACCGCAGCCCAGCCCGGTGGTCTGCAGACCTCCCCCGGCTCCAGCACAGCTCTTGGGGCAATCCATGAAGGAGCCCCATATGGGTGGGTGGGGCCTATCTCTTTGGGGTGATGGATCGCGGGGCTCCCACACTGTGACAGGGCACAGGCCAGGCTGGGGGACCCCCCCAACCCCGCCCCAAGTGCACGAATTTTGTGCACTGGGCCACAAGTATGATTATAAAGGCAGAGAAGTTTAAGATCTGCCACCTGAAGGTTGGAGGATCAGGAAAGCCAGTGGTGGAATTGAGTCTGAATGTAAAGGCATTAACAGGGGTGGGGAACGTCCGGCCCTCTGGCTATATGAGGACCAGGAAATCTTTTGGTCTGCCCCTGCCAAGGCAACCGCAGGCTGGACTCAAAATTCAATAAATCTAGGAGCTTTTCTCATAGCAACATAAATTTATATTAAGTGAATTATATTAAGTGGATGATGTTATAAATATCCAAATGGCCCTTGGCAGAAAAAAAGGTTCCCCACCCCTGACTTAAAACCAGAGATAAGTCCTGACTTCCCAAGAACCAGAAACACTGATGTCTGAGGGAAGAAGAAGGTCAATGTCTCAGGTCAAGCAGAGAAAGCAAATTTGCTCTTCCTCTGCCTTTCTGTCCTGCTCATGCTCTCTAAGGACTGTGGGGGGCCACCCCCATTGGCAAGGGTATCCTCTTAGTCTACCAATTCAAACTCTCTTCTGCAAACACCCTCACAGACACACTCAGAAATCACGTTTTACAAGTGAATAATTTTTACACATAAAATTAATAATCACACTAATGCCCAAGCCATAGGCATACATGGATGCTTAGGCCCTCCTTGTCATTTGGATCACAGGTCTTATTTTTGCCTTAAATATTTATATATTCAACAATGGTTTCTACTTTTATGTAATGGAAATTTGCTCTAGTGGAATATAGAAAACTGTTGTCTATGTAAGCCCTGTCTAAGAATAAAGGAAAATGAAATAAAGAATATGATCAAAACAAAATGCATAACCTGTCTTAAAACCACCCAAGACATTAATTCACCTATAGTAAAAGGTTTAAGGTATTGTTATTCTTTTTGTAAGCTTTGTTAAAATTAATACACTACTGCCCTGGCCAGTGTTGCATAGTTGGTTGGAGCATCAAAAGGTGGCAGGTTCAATCCCCCGTCAGGACACATGCAGGAGGCAACTGATCTATGTTTCACATTGATGTTTCTCCCTTTCTGTCCTTCTCCCTCCTTCTCTCTAAAATCAATTAAAAAATTAATATGCTACTTAAGATCTTTGCAACCTCTAGATTCTCATGAAGCAAATGAGAATCACAATACCAACAGCACAGGACTGAGTGACAATAAAATGAAGTGCTGAGTCTGGCTGGTGTGTCTCAGTGATTGAGCATCGACCCATGAACCAGGTCACAATTTGATTCTTAGTCAGGGCACATGCCTGGGTTGCAAGCTTGATCCCCATTAGAGATGTGCAGGAGGCAGCTGATCAATGAATCTCTCTCATCATTGATGTTTCTATCTCTCTATCCCTCTCTCTTCCCTCTCTGAAATAAATAAAAACATATTTAAACAAATAAAGTACTGAATGCATCTGGCATACACTCATTCCTTTCTTCTATGAAATTACTATTGCAATGAAATCCATTATTTTTAAAAGTTAATATAATACCTAATAATATTTGCATTACTCCTTTTATAGGTCTATTTGTAGTATTTATTGATGTGGATTTTTTTACAAATCCTGTGTTCAGTGAAATATTTGTATGGATCTTTTATTGTTTGTATGTTTGTTTTTACTCATTTCTATGCCTCAAATATCTATCTGGGTAAACATTCAGAAAACAATTGAAGAAGAGAATGAGATTTGGTAAAGAAAGAGCCAACTCATAAGTATAAACTCGCACAACCACAGGGAAGTGAAACTGGTAAAAGATTAGAACAGCCTACAAAGAAAACAATCATCTGTGAAATATGAATATTATTAATTGCTTCAAAGAGCTGGAATTTTTTTTATATAATGTAAGCATCTGATAAACAGAGCCACAGTAATGTGTGGCTTATCATTACCAGTACTCCCCGTGACATCAGAGGACACTATTCTTTAGACCAGCTGATGCCCCCAGACTCACGTAGCAGCTAGCCTACAGTAGGAATTCTATAGGAATCTGTTACATGAATGAAGGAATGAAGTGGGGTGATTGTCAATCTGTTCTCCCTAGGAACACATAAAACACTCAAGCAGAGTGGAGGATATTTAAAGAAAAATAGAACTTCCAGTATGTTCTCAATGGTTATCTCTAGAATCCATAACCTTAGGAGAAGGACTAAAAGGACCACCACTTTTAAAATGTATCCTTTACCAGAATCTCCAACTCAGGTTATCATGGTTTGGCAAGAAGCAAAGATGCATTGTGTTTATTTAAAAAGACTGGATATTAACTGGCTCTTCTCTCAACTGTAGACAAAGAGGACAAATGGATGCATAGTGAGAGCACATATTTAGACTCATGATTGAAGTTGAAACTAATCATTCATTCAAAAAGCAGTTAACACCAAATTTATGTCGGCAGTGTGCCAGTTTTTGTAGTAAAAATATGAAAAAAGAAAGAAAAGAAGGGAGGAAAGAAGAAAGGAAGGAAGGAAGGAAGGAAGGAAGGAAGGAAGGAAGGAAGGAAGGGCGGAGGGAGGGAGGGAGGAAGGAAGGAAAGGAAGGAAGGAAGGAAGGAAGAAAAAAAGAAAGAAAGAAAGAAAGAAAGAAAGAAAGAAAGAAAGAAAGAAAGAAAGAAAGAAAGCAAGCAAGCCACAGTCCCATGCCCTCTAGAAATTCATTGTCCATCAGGGAAAACAAACCATAAACAGAGAAGCACAATAAAATATGATTAAGAGCAAAGTTTGCACAGGGCCTGAGGGAAGGGGAAATGAACACTGCCTTGGGCATTTCATTTATTAACCTACTTCGAAAGTGTATTTCCTGGTGAGTGATATTAAAAACACCACGCTTCTGGGGTACAATTAAATTCAATTTAAAATGTATTCAGTGACACTTGGTGAAAACTACTTCACAAATAGCTCAGCCCTAGAGGACATAGTGATCTTTAAGACACAGCTCTTACTGTGGAGCCTAGAGCTCTCATTAGCACAGGCATCTCACACACCTGTAAGTCTATCACTAGGTGCACAGTGAATGTCACCCATGGTCTGCACTGTAGGAATTGAGTGGGGAGAGAATAATGTGACCCAGAGTCGTTTCAGGGACGGAGGGTTGATCTGCAATGTGAAATGTGGGATAAAGACAATATTTCTGTGGCTAACATGTTAATGGCATAAAATGATTAACCAGATAGTCTAAGCTGTGTTCGCCAGACACAGCAAGAAATCTAACACTAGGACACAGAGGGTGTCATTGAGACGTGATTTCTGTGTAATGGTGAATATTTTTCAAGCTGTTCCCTATCTGAAAACTGCTTCCTGGCCAAAAGCGAGAGTGGGATGTAATTACTTCCAACATCACTTAACAGTGATGATCAGAGGAAAAGAACAATAGAGCAAAGTGCTGAGCTCTGCACAACTAGAAACCAGCTTTCTCTTTTCCCCTGAAAAATAAAAGGAGAAATGCAAAAGGGCCAAATGAAGGACTACAAACTGAATTTACATTTGCATGGAGCCCCACGGTAGCTGCTAGACACAGGGGAAGCTGGTATTTTGTAATTACGTGGCATAAATATTTTGAACTTTGAGAAAGAAGACAGAACAAGGATTCTCTGAAATTAATAATCACAGCCCTGAACTGTGGCCATCGCAGAGGAGAAAAGCAATGCTAACTTTGTGCTATAAGAATTCCCTTTGCTCTTTTCCGAAAGTCATGGAGACTAGACTTGGAATGAATTTCTGAAGAGTAAAAATGTTGTTGAATATCACCAGACTGAAATGAGACAGCAATTACAGAATGTCATCACTTTCAGTATTTCAAGGACACTTGCAATAAGCCCAGAAGCCACTCAGATATTCTGTCTGAAAAAAAAAAAAAGGACAAAGATTGCAAATAACCAGGCAGAGCACAGCCAACTGGCTACCATTTCCTACAGACACCACTGGTGGCCTCCAGAAGTCAAACTCTGACAGTTACCTTCATAAATTCTGTCTTCTTTTAATACATCAGACTTCAGCAGCATGGAGGTTTGTTTATTTATTCCCAATCTTTAATTTGAATTTCTAATCCACCCTAAAAATGTAATATTTCTGATTTTTAATTCAAGTTTATTTACTTCTAACTAATATATACATATATATATATATATATATATATATATATATATATATATTTCAGTGAGGAAGGGAGGGGAAGAGAGAGATAGAAACATCAATGATAAGAGAGAGTCATTGATCAGCTGCCTCCTGCATACCCCCTAATAGGGATCCAGACCCCAACCCTGGTCATGTGCCCTGACCGGGAATCACACTGGGACCTCCTGGTTCATAAGTCGACATGCAACCACTAAGCACACCAGCCAGTCTCTTAACTACTTTTAATGTAGAGTTTTGCTAATATTACTAAAAATAAAGGTGTAAGGGAATGAATAAAAACTTGATCAGAGCAGTATGATGAAATATTTTATATTTATTTCATACATGTCATAAAAAGACATTTTAAAAGCTTCTCAACAGAATATATTTTCACTGTGTTTAAGCACATTTTTCACATGTGTTTATAATAATGCATGTGTGTTAAATATATATAACAATTTTATTGGAAGAGCTGTATTGTATAAATTGTTAGTGGAAAATAACTTTACTATTTCCCAATGCTCCCTGTTAAAATCATGTTGTTAGCATCTTTCTACCCTTGAAAGAAATCATGGGATAAGTCCCATTGATTTCTCAGCTGTTCAAAGATAATAAAAGTCAGACCCTTGTAGGAATCATAACAATGTGTTTTATTAAGGCCTGACTTCATTTGGGTTTCTTTTTTTTAAAATATATTTTTATTGATTTCAGAGAGGAAGGGAGAAGGAGAGAGAGATAGAAACATCAATGATGAGAGAATCATTGGTCGGCTGCCTCCTGCATGCCCCACACTGGGGACCAAGCCTGCAACCCAGGCATGTGTCCTTGACCAGAATCAAACCAGGGACCCTTGAGTCCACAGGTCGACACTCTATCCACTGAACCAAACCAGCTAGGGCCATTTGGGTTTCTTCTCCAGTATCAGCCTTCTTGGTCAGAGGGGTATTTTCTGAACAGTCTGAGTAATAATAGTCAGCTCTTACCATCTTTATTCCCTGCTCTGCTTTATATTTCTTCATTGTTTATTGTCTCTCTTATTCAACTAGAATGTCAGCTCCAGGAGAATAAGGATTTTGGCTTTTTATTTGCTTCTTTATTCCCAATACTCTACAAGAGTGCATATGACTTAGTACCTACTAAAGAGTCAAGATTGTCTTTGTGGGTTTACATCTTCTCACATAATCTGGGCTTGAAATAGGGCAGTTCTTATGATAGTGTTGCTATAATTAAAATGTATAGAATACCAACCAAATCTTTTTTTAAAGATCTTTCTTTTCATGAGTTTCATATTTTGAGTCATAAACCAAGAGAACGGGTCATTTCTGTTATCTGGTTACTATCTATAAAACAATGAAGATAGTTTGGGTTTAAAGAATCCTTATCATTTTCAGAATTTAGAGCCTAAATTTATGAGAGTCAATGTAAAAAAATAAATGTTCAAAGGAGGTTGTTTATTACATAAATAGATCACTTTAAGTCACAGGTAACTGGAAAAAATTATTAAAATTTTAGTTTTAATTAATCAGAGTGGCAATATTTAAAATAAACAGAATCAAGTAACAATAATTAGGTTTCTAAATTTTTCAGAAAAGATAATTTTTTAATATATTGATAGTGTGCCAAGAAATTAAGAGGAAAGCTTAAAAAGGTTAAAGATTCAGGAGGTGAAACTTTTTAGTGAAAAAAGGGACCTACTGCTTTTCATTAAGTACTTACTCTATCTCAGAGATAAAATTTATTTTGATTTATTGGTTTTCCTGTTGCTATCACTTCCAACTCTTTTAAAAATTTAAATGCTTTTGTGTTTATGTACTTAAAGCTATATAATCACCTGCAAAATAAAATGACAATATTATTCAAATGTTTCCATTTTAGTTTCACATCTAAAATATTAATTTATCATGTTATTATAACACTGAACATCTACTACTTTAATTTATTATGCAATTGAGTCACGGTTCTATTCCTGGTCAGGGCACATGCCCGGGTTGCGGGCTCAATCCCCGGTGGTGGGTGTGCAGGAGGCAGCCGATCAATGATTCTCTCTCATCATAGATATTTCTATCTCTTTTACCCTCTCCTTTCCACTCTGAACTCAATAAAAATATATTTAAAAAAAGAATATTTCATGAAAATCAACTTAACATATTTTGTTTCCATACAAGTTGCTTTCCTCTAATTACTAAGATATGATTTTTTTTAAGCTAAGGCAAAGGAGGTAGGAACAAGCTTTCAGAAGTCTGATGACTATCTGAAAGCTACTGTAAGTCTCAAATATTTTTGGCTTTTCAAAAATGATTGGAAAGAAATATGAAATACATATAATTCTTTTGTTGGCATTGCATGTTTTTAAAGAGAAAAGTAACATTTCAAATTTGCACTATACCTTTATAATATGATTTTATGTATTTATTTTGAGAACTAGAAAAGCAGCCCCTGTCATCATGGAGCTGTTCTGACCTCACACCTAGGTCTTGGTATCCTTCTGTTGAATGCAATCGATCTTACAAGACCTTAACATCAGACAAGTTACATCTGTGGTCCAGGTAGCTCGAGACAAAATATTTTACTCCATAATCATGTTTTAACAAAGACATAAACACAAATATTTTACAAAGCATAAAATGATTAAATGCCTTCTTATCCCCCACATGTTAATCAATTACAGCTTTAGTCTTTCTTCATTTCTTCCACCTTATAGATGGGATTTATTGATAGAGAGACATAGAACTACCCACATTTCCTGATAGCATTCAGTATCAAGTAAAGCCATGGTTCCTTGAACTCTCCCCAAAATGCCCTACTTGTCTAATTGTCACTATGGCACCTATAATTGCACTTTCTAACAAACTCTTATTATGGTGACTGCAGTCCCCCTATGCTTTCATCTCCTTCATTGCAATGAGTTTCAAACCCAGCCTCTTCAACTACATGTGAATTCCTGGAAGTCTTTGGCTGGAAAGCATTGACAAATCCAATTAAACTTTAAACAGAAATGGTATTTCTATTAACTATACAAAGTATATTCTAAGGTGCTTTACTAATACCCAGAGTCCCAGCCCCTAATGCCAGTTGCTATGGTATATCATGTTTGACAATGAAAGGAAAATCAGGCTGACAGTAGCTTTGAAGAGTTTTTAAGTTCACACTGAGAAAAGTCTATTTTTAACTCCTCCCTTAATGTATTTTAGCAATTTAATTAGTACCGTAGAACATATATAAATTCATATTTAACTGAGTTCACTTTATTTACTCCTGTAAGATTAATAGTCGCCACAAAATACATTAACATTGATTTTATAGTACCATTATAAATTAATATAAGTCCTTGGTATATAAATATGTCTAACAGGCTATTAATAGACAGCTGGAATATTTCAAAGGTTATTGCATTTGCATTAAGTTAGAGTTTTAAAAATATCACTTGACTACAGTATAGGCTACACTAGAGTCAGATTTATAAAGTTATACTAAAATTTCTATGCCTTTCTATTTACTGAAAATACCAGTAGAGTATAGGGTCAAGAGAATCATATGTCAATCAAAGAGCCTATTTTAATATAGCCTTACAATAAAAGAAATAATGTAAGAAATAAAACTTATCAATATTTAATATTTTTAATAAAAACATGAAAAGTTGTATCAAATTTTTATTTGGTTACACATTTGTATAATTTTGCATCATAAAATTTGGATACATTAAATGTCATTAGAATTTTTAGTAACTATTAAAAGTTTGTTTTCAAATATTTGGCACATACTTCACTTTTCTTTATTCAGGATGTAACTTCTTAACATTCTAATCAACTAATGAATTTTTTAAAGCACTGTAACACTTGTTTTTATTGGGCATAATAGCTCACTAATTATGAAGAGGTCTATTTTAACCTAACTTATTAAAACAATATGACTGTTGTCTTTTCACATCTCCATTAGTCAGCTTAAGTTTACCAAAATATAAATTAGTTGGCCTTTTAATATATTTCTCTATTATCGTTTCATCTAATTATTATAATAATTTCAGTAATTAAGAAAATCATCAAGTCTCTAGCTCTTTATAGCAGAACAATTATGTTCCCATCAGAATTGAGTACAGACTATGCTGATCTAGCAAAGTGATTCAAAAATGAAGATACGCAACTGAAGTAGAAGTACATTTCACTTTCACATCACTGTTCTAAAGTAGAACAAGAGTCTGATCGGCGGTTAAGCTCCTTAGGATCATCATAGGAGGCACAATAGCAGCTATTTGGTTTTCTTTTTTCTTTTTCTTTCTTTTTATTTTTTCAGAGAGAAAGGGGGTGGGGGGAAGAGAGACAGAAACATCAATGATGAAAGAGAGCCAATGATTGGCTGCCTCCTGAATGTCCCACTCAGGGGATCAAGCCCGAAACCCAGGCATGTGACCTGATCGGGACTCGAACCATGACCTCCTGGTTCATAGGTCGATGCCACACCAGCGGGCTATTTGGTTTTCTTTAGATATATCTCCAAACACTAGGGTCTCCCATCATAATGCTGGGTGAAAGGAAGTGTGTAGGCATATTGTATCAGATGGGGTGCTCTTCAGCATTTTTAAAATGTCCCTTCCATAAAAAATGCCATAATTTAATTTATAGTTGTAGTTGGCAAAGGTAAACAAATGCCTTTCTACCGAATCTCAGAAAACCTAGGTAAATTGTGCTACCTGAAAATAGCTTATTAAATTTTAAACAGAATTTGGAGTGGGGAAAGATAATTGTTTGTTAACTAAATTAATGTTAATCACAAGTGGAAAGAATGTATTATTTTGGTGAAAAGATCATTAAGTAACAGAAGAGTATAGTGACCTTGGTTATTGAAAGATTCTCTGCTTTTATTTTAATAGAAAGTCTTAGGAAATTATTTCATTTTTGCCTCTATTTTCTTCCAACTTTTCATTTATTGCTCTGAGATTCCTCCTTTGAAGGGATACTTCCTGGGTCGCAGATTTGGAGTTACCTGTATACACAGGAAGACTGTCCCAACCAAACACACACTGAGTTCACACTCAGTATGAGAATAGTACCAGCTCTCATATGTCCCTGCGCATAAAACCATCGTTTTGTAAGTCTTGGGATGTGAAAAGAAGGTGTGTTAGAGACTTCCGGAGATCATTTGACTCCAAATGCAGATTATTGTTCAACGAAGCTCAGAGAAGTTTATATTAAAAAATTAATTGGTTTAGACAAAAGTTCTGTTTCTAATTTGATAAATTAATAGTTAGATATTACTTTACTCAGACACAAATGAAATGAAAGAAATGAAAATACCAACAACCACACAAAATTGCTTTAGCCTGCTCATAACACATACTTGCCTTAGAGTTTCTTTTATTATTCTTTGAATAAAAATGCTTCTGTAAAAAATGGTTTCATTCACATTATATTTTCTTTATGTTTGAACTTTAGAGCTTATTAGCTATCCTGGCAGCTGGAACGTTTTTATTTCACCAGGTAAAATTTATATTCGCATGTGCTGATGCCCAATTAGCTTTGCAACAATAACATGTGTTTCTGTATGTTACACATAGAGGTGCTGCCAACACGGTGTTTAATGGAATTGGCCACTGCTCTGAGTCAGTAATGGGATTGCATTCATAACATCTTGCATTGGAAAGCAATATTACCTGAAGTAAAGCCATCAAGGTCCAAATTTGCTTGGTTTTCTTTTTGTTACTATTCTTTGTCTTCCCTTGGCAAATAAGAAATCATTTTAATTAAAGAAGCAATCACATTAGTATATGCAATGATAAAATTCTATTAAAGAATCCATTTAGTTTCAGAAGAGCTATTATGGCTTACACTGCAAGTCAGTGTTATGCAAGTAAATTATCCAAAGGAAAATTTCTAGTTAACAGGCTTTATGAAAACGATTATTTGGGTATGTTTAATCTCTAGATCATCTTGGGTATAATTCTCACTAGGGATCTAATAAGGTGAGATTAATAACAAAAAAAAGAGAGAGAGAGAAAAAGAATACCTCAGCACTAAAACAATTTATCTCATCTTGGAATCTCTATGATTAATATCTTAATTACTGTGTATGATATGAGAAGTCAATGATGTGTGAAAGCAATGTTAAATTTAATTGATGAGATGCAAAGTCAGTTTAATTGTCACAAGGTATTTGTTATTACTGGCATATTGATATGGCACATTTACATAATGACTCTTTTAAGGAAAAACACCATTGTATTTTAATTGAATGGACTGGCTTCATTATTTTCTTGACCTCTACTGACTTCTAAAGGATGTACATTCAAGTTTACATAGAAACAAGTTGTAAAGATTGTTGCCTGTGGTTGCTTTAAGCAGTCCAGCAGAAGCCAGGGTAGTTTAAGTTTGTTTTTTTTTCTTCCCCTTTATTTACTCATTCATTCAATAAATATGCTGCATTAAGCCAAGTGCTTGGGAAAGAGAAGTGAGCAAGACAATCTGGTAGCTGAATTTATAAAACTCATAAACTATTTAGGGAAAGAGGTATTTTTAAGAACGTTGTGTGGACGAAAGGGGCCACATGCTGACCTGACAAGCTCAGGAGAGGCCTGCATGGCAGTCTTGCAAACTCGGAGACCTAAAGTAACCACAAAGAATGGTCTGAAATTAAACTTTAACTAAAAGCAGTTATGGTGGGCAGTTACGTTGTAAGCCGATATCTTCACTGATAAGGTCAACCTTTACCGTAACTGAGCCTATCTGTCTTTTTGCATCTGTGATAACATATCCTTGGGATGTCTGGGTACTTGTGACTTCCCTTTTTATGGAGCCCCTGGGGCACAACCAGGTGTGCTGGGTCCCAGGACAGATACCACGAATTCCTTCATCATCATGTTAATTGGTCCTGCACCCACCTAAGTATGTGTCCATCATTTTACTTTTTATCTATCACAGAGGTTTCCCTGCTTCGCTTAATCCCACCTCCTTAAATCTGTCACCAATGAATTTCATATAAATACGGATGTAACCCTGCCATTCTCCGGAGCATTATCTCAATTCGTTGAGGTTCTGCTTCCCGGCATATGTCGACAGTTTGGCTCAAATAAACTCACAAAAATTCTTTACAGGTTTCAATGGTTTTTTTACGTTAATAGTTGTATAAATTATAGTTATAATTAGGTTAAGTGCCATGACAAAGAGCTACGGGTATAATGAACTTACATAGCAGGGGAACTTAATTATTTGGAGGAGTTGGGGAGGTCTTACTGAGGAAGTGATATGGCCCTAAATGATGAGATAAAGAGGAGGTGGTATCTGGATTGTGCTGAAGAAGAGAAATCAAGGGACACAAAAGATGCACATTTACAAGGAATGTGGCAGAGGGAAGACACAGCTGAGCATTAGGATTAGGGATCAAGGGAGGAGTGCTGAGTGATGAGAATAGAATGGAAGGCAGACAAGGGTTTTAAACTTCATCATTTACTTTCTTCCTGAACTTCTGCCTTTTCTTGGCTCCAAATACCCCACATTTCTCTTGTTTTCCTTCTATTTTCTTTCTTCTCATTCTCTATGCTTAATCTTCTAAACATTGGTTGGAGTTCCATCAGATTCCTTCTTTAAGTGCTTGTACTTTCTGGATGATCTTCAGTGCCCTGTCTTTAAATATCATCTACATTAGAATTGCTCTAAGGTGTGTCTGGAGCTATGACCTCTGCCCCAATCCCAGACTGCCCAGAAATCAAATGCATCGCAACATCTCATAAGTGATTAAAACCTAAGTTGCCCCAATACTTAGTTCAGGTTCTCCTTCCCTGGGTTCACATTTTAACAAATAGCACCACGATTCACCATTTGCTCAGATCAGTTATCTTGCATTATTCCTTGACTATCATGTCAGTGTCAAAATCCATCAGCAACTCAGTCATTTGGACCTCTAAAACAGTCCAAAATCTAACAGCTTTATCGTTCCTGAACTACTAACACCTGTAAGGACAAGTAAAAATTAAAAATAAGGGCCTTGCCCTGGCCAGTTTTGTTCAGTGGTGAGAGCATCAGACCACAGATTGAAGGGTCACTGAAGATTCGATTCCCAGTCAAGAGCATGTGCCTTGGTTGCAGGTTTGATCCCTCAGCCTGGTCAGGGCAATCAATTTATGTGTCTCTCTCAGGTTAATGTTTCTCTCTCTCTCAAAAAAAATCAATGGAAAAAAATATCCTTGGTTTAGCATTTAAAATAAGAAGAAGAAGAACCTTAATTCTCCATTTTACATATAATGGAAGATACTGGGCCGGGGGCTGGGAATGAGGTGGAGGGGATCAATGGGAGGATAAAGGGACATCTGCAATGCTTTCAGCAATAAAGATAAATTTTAAAAAAGGTGAAAGGGCGAGGGCTAGGCCCTCCACCTTGCCCCAGGGTAAGGGCTACGCCCTCCACCTTGCCCCAGGGTAAGTGCTCCATCTTACCTTGGCCACGTGCTTGGCAAGGAGCTTCTTCCCGGAAGTCTAAGCCTCTGCTAGCCACACCCAGGAACAAGACACAGACTTGTGCCTGGCCAATCGGCAGAGCACAGTCCTTTCTCCTCCCCTTCCTCCAACTCCCCCTATATAACCCATCTCCACACAGAGTTATCTCTCTCTGCTTCCTGTCACTGCGTCGGCAAGGTGGGGGAGCCGAGCTAGCTCGAATAAAGACTCTTATGCTTTTGCATCGGACTGGCTGGCTCCCTGATGTGGTTTCTTGGGGATCCTGAAATCTGGGCATAACAAAAGGAATATACACCCCTCCTCTTTTAGAGCATTATTTTGGTAAACTTGTAACTAGAAACTCTTTCTCTACTCTTTTGAGATGTTCATAAATCTTTTTCAAAATAGCCTCTTGCCAGGTTTACAATCCAGGACTGTCTTTCTCAAGAGCCTGAGGCCATCCCCTTGAAAGGTAAACATCAAGGGAGATAGTGCCCCTACCTCCAGTGTCTGTGAGAGATTGGAGCCTCTTCCAAGTGTGTAAGGCAGGTTCATCAATCAATGCATCCAACACATCAACAAACTAGAATAAAAATCAATCGACACAGAAAAAAACATGTGACAAAATCCGGCATCTAGAATGAGAAAAAGTACAAAACCTCTCGGCACACTAGGGATAGAGGGAAATTTTCTCAACTTAATGAAGATAATGAGAAACTGAATGTAATCCCCCTAAGATCAGGAATAGGATAAGAATCTCTTCTCTGACCTCTCCCATCCAACATGGTGCCAGAATACCTAGTTAATGTGTTACTATATGAAAATGAAATATAAGTGGTTTTACTTCCATGGTCTTTCTCCTAAAAGCCCATAAACCCATATAACCATGAGGTGGGAAATCCTAATTGAGGCATATTCTAAAATATATCTGAATAGCACTCAAGACTCTCAAGATCATAAAAAACAAAGAATGCCTAAGAAATTGTTAACGCCAAGAGTATCCTAAGGTGACATGACTACTTAATGTAATGTGGGATCCTAGATGGGGTCCTGGAACAAGAAAGGTCATTAAATAGAATCTAAGCAAATCTGAATGGAGTCTGGACTTCAGTTATAATGATGTATCTCTGTTGATTTATTTAATTGTAACAAATGTTCTATACTAATATAAGGTGTTAAAGATAGGGGAGAATGGGTGGAAGAATAAAGGAAATCTGTATTATCTTGACAAATTTTCTGTTAATCCAACATCATTATAAAATTAAATATATATATTTTAAAAATGAAATAAGAATAAGCATCTATAAATGTACACTTATATGTATATGATTCTTTCATGATAAGAACTTTCTAATGTGATATATTTTCTATATTCTTTCCACCCTCTTACCCTTACCCCCTTCCTCATTCTGTTTCAATCTTTTGGCTTCCACTGTATCTGAAATTCAAAACTTCTTGGGATCTTTGCCTCATTCTCTTCTCTTGCCCGTAGAATAAAACAAAAACATGTCTAATGTCATGACTTTCCCTCACCACTAATAACACTGCTTATGTATCTCCTTATCTTAGAGCCCTTCTAGGAAATAAATTAAATCACACCTATCACTTTAATTCCCCTTTTCCTTGTATTTGTAGAGTAAGTAATTAGAAGTTAGTAATATACATATAATCTTTTTTTTAAGTTATTTCCAGTAAAATATTATGACTCATCAGCTTTGGGAGTTGGAAAGAATAAGTTGTCAATTCTTACCCCAGATTGCTGGCACAAGTAACTAACTGAATGAATAAGTGAGGAAATGTGAGATGGGAAACCTAGAAATTAGTAGTTTTGATTATGGAGAAATCATGAGTATATTTTTAATAAATTCATTTAGATATTTAAAGTGGACATGTCAAATAAATACTTGAGTATGCAACTATAGAGATACAAAATATCATATCTGAAGCCACAGTGATAGAATGAGATGATCTGTGGTTGGAGAGTAGTTTAAGTTTTAAAGAAAATGAAAGACCTAAGATCAAACTTCAGTAGCACAAATGATGAAATGTCCTCTAGAGGAGGAGACACCAAAAATAACTGAGATGTAGGAGGTGAAAATTAATTTTTCCAGGAGGCTGTGATTATCTTTGTTGATATATCAGAGAAGTTAAAATAAAAAGAAAAGAGATCTGTCCAGCTGGTATGGTTCAGTGGTTGAGCCTCAACCCATGAACATGGTGGTCATGGTTGGATTCCCAGTCAGGGCACATGCCAGAGTTTTGGGCTCAATCCCCAGTAGGGGGGATGCAGGAGACAGCTGATCAATGATTCTCTCTCATCATTGACATTTTTATCTCTCTTTCTCCCTCTCCCTTCCTCTCTCTGAAATCAGTACAAAAAAAAAAAAAAAAAAGACTGACAAAAGAGATCTGAAAAGTGCCACTGACAATGGGAACTTTCATGTGATCTGAGCAAGAATAGCTTGATGCATGGAATAGTGGAGGCTACACTCCCACAAATTGATAAGTGGAGTTACAAGTGATTAGGAGGAAAAAGCCAATATGTAGAGCAAATTACTTTGTAAAACTTGGCTATTCAAAGCTTTGAGAGCGATGAAATCCAGAGGGAATATGTTTATTTTTGAAATGCAAGAATCAAGAGTATGTTCTCCATGTTGATTGGGGAGATCTAACAAAGAGGAAGAAGTCTAGAAACAGGAAAGGAGGAATTTTGGAGAAAGTACTAAGTGTGAACATGAGTGGCTTGAAACTTTCTTATTCATTCACATCTTCAAATCTGCAACCTCGAGTGGGAGTGTTTTCCTCCACTTCCTCATTCTCAGTGTTCAGACTCAGTTCTTCCCTCTTAAGAAAATGTGAGATGCTCTTTTCCCCTAGCTACACCTTTGGGTCTCAGGATATTTAAAGGAGAGATTCTGGGTATGCAATCTATTTTCAGACCCAATCTCTCCCGAGACCAGGTTTGTGTAGGTGCTAATCCTAGGAGAGGAACTAGGAAAGCAAATTGTGGCCACTTTTAATTTGTGTTTTTTAGTGACTTTCTCATTAATAGAAGCTACTTTCTATTCTGCCATTGCAATTCCTACATCCTGCATCTCAATTGTTTCAGAACTTGAATTGCACTTCCAGGCAGCAGTGATTAATCAACTTAAAACCACACGTCAGATTGTCCCTTCCTTACATCTGTTTATTGTCTAGCAGATGAGAATACTAGTCTGGGAAATGATGAGTAAGATGGTCTCTAAAATAGTTCTAGCTATAACATTGCATGATTATTAATTTCAGCCATACAGTGTTTATGAATTGCATCTCTTTTTATTCAAAGTATAAAAATACTTTGGCATAATCATATGTAGAAATAAAACTAAAGAGTAAAGTGGAGTATTTATGTTCAGATCAAACTCTAATCAACTACTATTGACTGTTTTATTATTTTTTTGATGTAGTGACCACAAATTTAAGCAAAGACATTTATTAGTGAGAGTTGGTTCAATAATATGTTTGTTCCTCTATCTTCATTCTCCAGTCTTCTGTACTGTGGTCCTTGTCCAGGAGCCTAATGAATACAGACTGTGTCCATGGGCTCCTTTGCCTTCTGTCTTCTATTTGGGTTCAGCCAATGGTCAGCACAAGCAGGAACTGGAGGGAAGGAGGAGAGTGTGGTTGGGGTACACAAAATGATTTCTTTGGTTCATTTCTGTTGGGTTGCCGTCACTTTTGCCAGATATCTTTCTCTACTACTCTTCTTAGTTCTAGTAAGTGACTCCTTCCCTCAGCCCTCACATCTGTTTACTCACCTGATATTGCAACTACCTGCAGGTGTTTCTTGTACTTGGTCACCAGGCTCACACCTGACATAAAAAGTTCTTTTTAAATACTGTCTTCAAACTACTCAATTTGATGGTTGCCATATGGCTGGGCAAAAGTAGCTTTACAGTTGTGACTATGTGAAACACAGTTTATTCTTGTATTATTATTTATTAATTATTGTATTATTTTTCATATGAGCAACTGTAAACCTACTTTAGCCCAGCTCTGTATTAGTAAATCATAACATAAAGTTAAGGGCTTGATTTTAGAAAGAAATTTCAGGAAATTTATAGATCAACTTAGTAAACTCTGATTCTTGCTTGTTCGTTTATATGACTATATGTCAAGAATTTTTCAGGGTGTGAGGCATATATACATCATTGAACAAAAAGATTATGGAATATTTGCCCTCATGGAGCTTCTGCTCTAGCCTGTAATAATACTTGCCCCAGAAACTTTTTTTTTAGTTTTAAATGTTACTCTCTTTATATATAAAATAAAAAACATACTGAATTTACTGTTTTATGTATAATCAGTTCTAAATCTTTACCCAGCCTTTACCATTGAAACACTTTCTCAAATAGCTGTGTTTTTATTCACAAACTTCTCTTCTAAGGTTTACTACTTAATACCATGAACAAGTTAGTATGTAGCTGCTAGAGCAAGTAGTTCCAAAATGACATAACATCTAAAATATAATAGAAGTTTACTTTTCCGCCTGCGGCAGCACTGTGAAGTCAACACAACAACAGGCCATGTAATTCATCTTCCACTCAGGGCTTCCAAGTTTACTCTGGAAGTTGTTTTCAATTCAGCCAACCAGAAAGGCAAAGGAGCCCAGAGGAAGTTTCTATCGACCATTCCTGAATATGGCATGTAACACTTCTGCTCATATGTCAATGACAGGCAAGCACTCAGTCACAGGGCCACTGCAAACCTCAAGGGAAACACGAAAGGATAGCCTAGCTGTGTGTCCAGGAAAAGGAAAGAATTAGAATGTCCATAATCTAACAGTCTCTATCATATGGCATATGACATAGAGCAAACGCATACATTTGGGTGATATATTTATATATACTCATCAAACATACATGTATGGAATATTGATTTGGAGTAATTCTCATTAAGTATACTATGACTGATATAACTTAGAAAAATGAAAATACTTTAATATCTCTTATGATTATCTATTTATGAAGCTTGTGCTGTGGAATGTCATTATTAATCAAACTACGTGAAACTAGAAGTAATATACTAAGTACATGGTGCATATAGATCTCAGGACTTTGGGAAAGTTGACTGACCTTTTTGACACCTACTCTGAGTGGAGCTCGGAGCATAAGAACAATAATGCCATGTTCCTTGAGCTTCCTTATTTAAACAAATTTTCTTGATTTTGATATCAACTTTATGTTCTGGGTGACCTATATTATGGTCAGGCTCACATGACCTGATTGCAAAGACAGAAATTCCCTAACACACAGGAATTCATTGTGATAAGGTACCAGAGAAACGAACTAGCACTTGAAACAGCCTTGTAATCAAGCCGAGACCTCCAAGGTCTTTGCAAATATGACAGCAGGACTCTGCTTTGTTCTCAGGGGCAGACTTTCATAGCACTTCATTCTGCAGGGATGAAATTGAAATATTTAACCACCAGTAAGACACAAGCTGTAATCAATCAGGCTAAAAGCTCCAGGATGTAACACTTTGGTTCCTGGATAAATAGGAGAGTAGCCAGGGCGGCTGGTGGCGAGAGATAGATGCACAGGTGCCTCAGAGAAGCTGCTATTTACCACCCAGCTCATTGCAGTATTTAAATGGCAACACAGCCCTGCCAGTGGGTGTCCGCTGAGTAGCAGCCCTGCATTAGACACTGGACCACTCCTGTGATGTGGCTATTTTCAGTTTCTCTTCCCTGTCTATCTGAAAACACTTCCAGGGTTTCTCCTGACTGAGCTTTCCCCACCTCAGCACATTTTGTGCGCCCAGCTTCTAGAACCTCCGCTCCCATGGTTTTTCTCTATGCCTATTATATATGCCTTTGTGTGCTTTTTGTCCAAGCTTCCTACAGAACATCAAATTGATCTAAGTAGTCACAATCAAAATAGGGCATGTTGCCTTGGCTGGTATTGCTCAGAGGTTAGATGGTGGCCTGCACACTGAAGGGTCTCATGTTTGATTCCCAGTTTGATTCCCAGTTTCGGGTTCACTCCCCACCCCTGGTGGGGGCACGTGTGGGAGGCAACCAATCAATGTGTTTCTCTTACACCAATGTCTGTCTGTCTGTCTGTCTGTCTCTCTCTCTCTCTGAAAAGCAATGGAAAAAATACTCTCAGGTGAGGATTAACAACAACAACAAAAATAGGGCCTCTCTTTGGTAAGAGTTCTATATCACTTTATTTAGGCTAATGACAACGGCCCTTTGTTTATCATAGTCCACTGCGGCCCAAGCCTACTGCTCCCATGATTGAAAAACAAAATGCATAACCCATGGATGCAGACAATAGTGTGGTGAAGACCTGGGGGTGGAGTAGGAATGGAGTAAAGAGGGTCATTGGGGGGAAAAGGGGAATATTTGAAATACTTTCCACAATAAAGATAAATTTTAAAAAAAGAAAAACAAAACCCACCTATGCAGAGCAGAAAAATGGCCCACCTCCAGCTCCCACCCGGCCCACCTCCGGCTCCCACCCGGCCCACCTCCAGCTCCCACCCGGCCTGCAGGCTCACTCGGCCCGCAGGCTCACTCGGCTGGCTATGGTTATATACTGGTGGGTTGATTGGTGGGTTGATTGATTACTCGCTGGGTGTGATTAAGTAATTAAGCTGAGGAGTCTCTGGGACCGCCAGTGCCCACCCTTAAGGTTTTCATCGAACCACCTGGGGCAGAGCCTCTGCTCCTCCCCAGGGATGAAGCTGGCAGCCTGGGCTCCTTCCAGGCCCCCCAAGGCCAGGTCCCCCCCCACCCCGCCCCCACCCTTGCTTGCCTCCTCCTGGCTGCTGTGGCTTCCATGACCCGGCCACAGTACCCGCCCTGCCTAGCCTGAGCTCCATCCCTGTCAGCTGTGACGCTGTTGCCCCATTTTGCTTCCATTAAAAATGTCTGTGTATTTCCAGAAAAAAAAAAAAACATAAAGGGGAGGGAATTAAAGGGAAGTTATTGTATAAAATCAAAGTTGTAGTCAGTGTAAAATGGACTTTTATATCTAGATGAAGTTTTATATAAGCTCCAGTAGCCACACAGCAAAAAACCTACAATAGATTCACAAGAGAGGAGAAGGAAGATGCAAGGAAGAAAGAATTCTACCCAAAGTCTCAGAGGGTGGTGGCCCTTCTGATACCTTGATATAGGACTGTGATGCAATAAATTTCTCTCTTAAAAAACAAAAAACAAACCCCCCCCACCTATGTATAACTAACCCATATGTATAAATAATGCATATATATAAATAACCCATATGTATAAGAAACCCATATGTATAAATAGCCCATATGTATAAGTATCCCATATGTATAAACAACCACTTTTTTAGCAGGAAGCTGAGCATATCCGGCACGGTGCATATCAGGCTCTTTCCCAGATCACACTTGTTCCAGTGACCCCACAGCTATAAAGCTCCCATCCCTCCACATTATTTACTCTTTTCCTTGTGAGAATCAAGTAGAAAACCAAAGTACTATTCAGGGAGTTCAGCAAAAAGCATTTTATCAAGTGTCCTCTAATTCCTTTTCTTAAATTATTAACATAGACAGAAATGACTTTGGAAAGAGATGGGGGGAAAAAACAAAAACAAAGCAAGAACATCACCTTCCGACGATCAGTATGAAACTGCTAACCTGTTAATGATTCACTTGGGAACCAACTGAAAAAAAATTAAATTTACTGTGAATATGACCAGTCTTCACTGCTTTTCATTCAATGAAGATAAATTCATCTTTGTCTACAATGTCCAACATTTATGGAAAGCTAACAGAAGAAGAGACATTAAGACAAACCCCGCAGGATCAGTGAAATGAATTTATCCTTGATGGCTTTATGCCTACATCTTCAGACTGTCACTAATGGGACAATTACACTCTAATGACCTTCCACTTAGTGGGAGCCAAAAATATGATTCAGTTTTGTATAAATTAAAACAAATGAAATGGCTTTCAATTTAGCACTGTTGACATCTCTCTTCATAAAACCATTTTCAGAGAAAAATTTGAGGATTCTGTAGGGAAAAAAGTATATTCAAACTTAATGTATCATCTGTTGAATTGCAAAAGTCATAAGTTCCAAGGAGAAAAATCCATGCAAGACTCACTTTAGAAAAATGTTAATTATATCGTAAAGAGGAGGATTATACGATTACTTTTCTGTTACTAATTGGCAGTTTATATTGGAAGACAGACTTATTTAATTACACATATTTTCTCTTTTAAAAAATAAAATACCTTTATGTTTGTATTTTGACCTTAAGTGGTAAATATTTATGTTAGGTTTTTACAACCTAGACACCTAGATATTACTAGTAACATATATATATATATATTTTATATTTTATTGATTTTTACAGAGAGGAAGGGAGAGGGATAGAGAGTTAGAAACATTGATGAGAGAGAAACATCAACCAGCTGCCTCCTGCATACCCCCTACTGGGGATGTGCCCACAACCAAGGTACATGCCCTTGACCAGAATCGAACTTGGGACCTTTTAGTCCGCAGGCCGACGCTCTATCCACTGAGCCAAACTGGTTAAGGCAGTAACATATTTTTTAAAAAATATGTTTTTTATTGATATCAGAGAGAGGATGGGAGAGGGCGAGATAGGAACATCAATCATCTGTCTCCTGCATGCCTCCCTACAGGGGATCCAACCCGCAACCTCCTGGTGCATGGGAGCATGCTCAACCACTGAGCACACTGGCCAGGCAACCGTAATCTTATAATCTTAATAAGAAATGACAGTTTGAAGAATTCCAGAAAGAGATTATCATTTTGATGAAACTGCCAGGAAGAGAAAAGCCTCTCAGTGATTCATAAGTAACACGAGGAAAAGCTTTCAATATTTACTGAGTTTCTACTATTCAATTTACATATGAGGTGATGAGACTTTCATTCTTTGCTGAATACTGACCATATTTATTTAAGCATTCATAATGATTTTTTTTTTTTTTAGTATTTGCTAACAAGGAGGTTCCCCCACACTCTTTTCATGAAGTTATCATTTGGTTTCTTAGATTTGAGGCTCATCTCTCTTTTCACAGCTTCTCAACAGCCCTCTTTTTTTCCCCTGGACTTGTCCTTCTCTGAGTGCTGTTCACAGCTCACATTGCCTTAGAGTCTCAGATTTTTATTTCACATTCTTGTGTCAAGAGAATTGTAGATATAGAAGAGAAATTTACCAACAATTTGTCTGGATATCTGCCTAAGACTATACAGACTATACTATACTATACTATACTATACTATACTATACTATACTATACTACTGTCTCTCTGTTAAGCTTAATTATGGAATGGACACACTTTCAGTAAAAATGTTTAGCTTTACATTAAAGCCTTTTTTCTGCTAATAAATGTAGTTTTTAAAAAAAGACAGAATGCAAGTTGCTCAGTAAAAATGTCACCAACTTTTAAACAATATATTCTCTATGTTTTTATTCACACATGTAGGCTACAAAGCCAAGTCATCATCATCTTTAGCCTTTAGATTAAAGAAAGATAGACAGTATCAATAGATATTCTGGAGTATAATCGTGTTGAAAACATTTTTTCAAAATTCCACATCAATCATATAATTTCATTCTGTTGTTTTTCCTTTAGTTACCTATGTATTTGCTATTTCAAATAGATATGAGTTGAACATGATGTCACCCTATGAAATTATTCTGATAAGTAGGACTAATAACAGTAGTTATTATAATTTCTAGTTAACATAAAGTAACAACAGTTGACATGCTTTTCTTATAAGTAATTTGATTTTCAGAAAGTGTAGTTATAAAAAAGCAACAATGTGTAGGTACTTACTTAATTTTTATTGACTTTTAAAAATTATATGAAAACCAAAACTAAAATAGGAAAAAAAACAAGTATATTAATAAGCTAAGGAATATATGCAACATTAAAACTTAAAGAGCTTTTAAAAATATAATTATTTAAAGAAATTACTAATGACATTGAAATAACAGTACCTAACAAAAAATTACATAATTGATTTCAGAATTAAATTATATTATGTTATGAATCAAATTGAATTATGCCATACTTACTATCATTCAGTAAATACATATTAATCTTCTGATGGTTGTTATACACATATTTCCATATATTTAGAAATACCATTTCTGTATAACTTTATTGAACAATATACAACATGCTGTCTTTACCTGGAGAAAAATGGTTACTATTTGGGCAATTATTTTTTCTGATTTCTAAATAATTTTCAAAATTACTAGTAAAGCCTTGATTTCAAATTATTTTGTACGTATCATCCTCCTATAAAAATATATTTACGTAAAAGTGCATGTGAATATATACTAAGAGATTTTCTGAAGTAAAATATACTGGTAGGCAATATCAAATTAACTCTATTTGGGAAATCATTACACTATTTAAATAAGAAATTTTGATGTTTGAAAATTTTAGATATAAGACTTTATGATAAATTTTATTATGTGAATTTAAATATATATGATATTTAATTAACTGTATTCTGAGTTTGAGATCAGAGTTCACAAGAATGAAAGTAGAGAGGAAGATTCAGAAAATTATTTAATTAAAAACTGATTTTTTTCCCTTTCTGTTAGACCTGATCTTTTACTAAGTAACATAATCAAGAATTAACTTATACTTTATTTTATATACTCTACACTTTACCTAATCAAAATAAAAGTCCAATCCTGGCCGATGTGGCTCAGTTGGTTGGGTATCGTTCCTTGCACTGAAAGGTTGCTGGTTCCATCCCTGGTCAGGGCACATGCCTGTGTTTCAGGCTTGATTTCCTGTAGGGGACATGCAAGAGGCAGCTGATTGATGTTTACTCTTACATTGATATTTCTCTTCCCCCCTCTCCCTTCCTCTCTCTCTCTAAAAAAATATTTTTTTAAAAAATCAAAATTTTTTTTAAAAGTCCAGGAAATACATGACATAAGCTTTTTACTGACATGATATATGAATTTGATAAGGAGGGATTCTAACCTTGAGATGATTACACTGACAAAAATCTTTCTGGAAGATGTTATTTGCATCTTGTATTGATGCTTCTAAGACTTAAATGGAAGGGTATTATAGCACATTGTCTACTACATGGAGAGAGCTTAACCAAAAGCTAATGCAATGTCATTTTTATTGCAAAATAATGAAGCTTTGAATACTAACTCCTGAGTTCACTGAAAATGTTAACAGAAATTAAGATTTTTTAAAATCAACATGTTTTAAATCAATATTATGTGGTAAAATAGGTGTTTAAAATCTATGTAGATCTGTTTTTAATAATACTTGAAACTGAGATGAGTTTCTGGAGGGCCATTTTATTATTGAGAGCATACTTAATAACCGCTATTAGAAAAGCTTGCTGCCTGGGAGGCATTATCAGTACGTCTCATTTACTGCTATCTGTTTTAATTATAATTTGGAGAAACCTAATCAAGCGTTTGCCTAACAAAACAAACCACTTAGACCAGACTCCATTCCTCCCTCTGAACAATTTGCTGTCCTTCCAGAAGCTGCAAATAGATCTTTAATCCTTAAATAGAGTTTATCCAGGAAGGTCAATCTTTATCGACCTAGCCTGATCCTTCAGCCGGTCCTTTTATTTACCAAATAGTCTCCCTAAATTAGTAGAGATGGGGCTTAAACATTCTTTGAACTATCCGTAGTCAGTGTTTTTAAGTGAAATAAAGTCTGGGTAGTATGTTACAGGGAAAAATCAATTTGGTTTAATTGTATTTTACTTTCCTTACATTAATTGGATCTAATCAAGAATTTTTGTTTTGCAGACATTTTTCAGACCATAGTCAATAAGAATCCAACTACCTTGGACTTAAATACAAAATCTGTATGATTTTTTTTTTCCCCCAGAGTGAGATTATGGTCAAAAATCAATCTAAAAAGTCTATTTTTTATTAACACCTTTTTTTTTCCTCTGAATACAGTTTTGTTCCCTTTAGGCCCAATTTCAACTAGTATTTAGTTTGGGAATTGGCTTTCTTACATGTCTAGGTTGGTTTTGCTGTAATGAATACAGGAATGAAGCTTTAGAAACAATATTTGACTTATGCCATTCCATTAAAATGTGTTGAAGAGGACCCTTTGTGGATTTCATGATAATTTCTCATTCTGCCATCACTGCTGGAACTCACTGTGACCCATGGGTCAAACATAAATGCTCGGTGTACTCTATTGTTAGTGTTCAGCAGCTTACTTAAGGGAATATTTTTTATTTCACAAATTGTATCCCAGGACAGAAAGCCCATAGCCGGTCCTGGATACGGAGATTTCAGTAGGCTCTAGGGTTACTGTCTGATGTGGAGCCTCACCTCTGTGTGTCTAATCAAAGAATGACTCACAGCGACAGCCTGGAAGTTGCAGAGGTCGCTTCGTTTGGGAAATGATGAAATATTCCACCCTGACTCATTTGAGTCATAATAGAATTAGCCTTTTCCATGTAATTGGAGCGCTTCAGAATGGCCCAAGGGGTCCATTGCATCTACAGAGTACAAAACTATTTTATACCTGAAGATCTTGCCCCCAGCACTGCAGTGGTATTTGGGATTCCCATGACACAGAAAACACTGGAAACAAGTTGTTCATGAGTAAACCTTTGACCATGTTGATGAAAGTGTGGCCAGAGTTTTAGCCTCCTGTGGGATGAAATGTTTCCTCCATCTTGCAGTTCTGGCAATTGCAGATAATTTATATCACACCACTTAGAGGAAACAGACAATAAATTCTGAGGCTAAGTCAGGAGATGGAGATATTTGGGAGTACTTGGAGCAGAAAATGAAAATTGGAAAAGGAATGATGAATCTTCTGAAGATGATTTGCAATGTATCTTTTTATTTTTTTTCACTCTTACGAATAAGAATTGGTTACTAAAAGCCTACTAATAATGATGTGAAACTGAAGAAAGAGGATATTTTTCTGAAAACTCACAGGGCATGGTTTCAAGAGGAGCTGAAGGTGAAATATTCTGTTAAAGATGAAATAAAACAGAGAACAAAGATCAGTCATCAGATAAAAAAAAAAGAGAAGCAAAGGAGGACATTTCCTTGTCTCCACATTCAACATAACTGACACAAATAAAAGTTTGGGTGTTAGGAATTCTATTTCCAAGTTTAATTTGCTATCTAACATGTTCTGTGTACGTGAATCAAATCTTTCTATGTACCATACAACAAAAGTTCATGCTAATTCAAGGAAAGAACAGTATATTTCAGGAAGTGTGATGTGCCTGGTTGGTATGGCTTAATGGTTGGGCACTGACCTATGAACCAGGAGGTCACAGTTTGATTCCAGGTCAGGGCACATGCCTGGGTTGCAGGCTTGATCTCCAGTAGGGGGCATGTAGGAGGCAGCCGATCAATGGTTCTCTCACATCATTGATGTCTTTATCTCTTTCTCCTTCTTCCTGCCTCTCTGAAACCAATAAAAAAAAATATTCCTTAAAAAAGTGTAATGTGTCAAATCTTATGTGTAAATTGTGGTTAACATGAGGGTTACTGAGAGCAGGGATATCTGAAAAGAGATTTAAAGGATAGTCTTCAATAAAACTTTTATAAGTTTTGAAAATTCTGTTTTAACGTTTAGTGGACAGAGACTATTTTTTTTTAAATACATATTTTATTGATTTTTTACAGAGAGGAAGGGGTCACTGATTTAGCCCACTAGAAAAAATTGAGCAGTATTGTATGAAGAACAAGTCAGAGACAGGAATCTGGTGTGTGTCACCAGTTCTCAGAATGATCCAGAAATGGTGACATAGACCTCTAAGGTGGTATATGGTGGGGCTGACTTTGAAGGATTGGTTGAATGTATAAGAAATAGATAAAAATATGAAGTACATATAAAATCACTCAAACTCCCCACACAATAAACTCCACTAAAGCATACAACTATTGCTATTTGACCCTCCTGAAGATTTCAGAATTGTTTTGTAGAGAAATGAGAGCCATGAAGATCAAAATTCAGGGACAAGAATCACAGCAAAGAACCAGGTAGAGACAAAATACTGAAACAGATTTCTGCAATGTAGAGTTCAGTTCAAAGTCAGCACACTGAATGATGAGCCTCTTCATTCCTGTTGCTTCCTTTGGTTCCAGCATCTCCAGCCACAATATTGGACTATCCTCCCCATGGAAAACGACTAGCCTGAGAGAAAAACCTGCCAGCAACTGAGGATTCGGGGTCCTCCAATGAACTGGTCAAGCCCATCCCCTAAACAAGGATTGAAAAAAAACCCAGGAGAAAATACATTATTTTAAAATTGTAAGAGACCCGAGAAAAAAGAGAACTCTTAAAAGCTTCTACATCAAAATACAGGCCATCACAAATGATTGTGAATTAGGTACTTCACTACTATGCAATCACACCATTGGAAGCATGAGGACATGGGAGCAATTTATTCATCTTCGAAGGAACAAATATTTCATTTTCTCATTTTATACCCAAATCACTATTTATATGTCAGAATAGAATAAAGCCATTTTTAAGCTGAGATGTTCTAAGAAATAACCTCTTATGCTCACACCATCTGAAAGCCAATGGGAGTTAAGTTAGGTGTGGCAGAATTGAATGAAAGAATACATAAGAAGGAATAAGACATAATGTTCTGGTTTGTCTTGCCCATGGAAAGATGCTACGTCTCCCTGCACATGGAGGATTTGTCATGTGGCCTGCTCATGGCATGTGGGTGAAAGAGAAGTGTATCACTTCTACCGGAAGTGTTTTAAGCTACTTTCAGTGCAATCTATTTGTGCTAAAGTTTAATTGGGATAAAACATGCAACTTCTGCTCTTAAATAACTTTCATTACTGTAAAAATGATCAGGATTTCTTTATTAAATCAAAACATTTTATAAACTTTATAATTCTGTAGCAAAAGCATTTTTAGGAGGCATTAAGGATATGGAAGGCAATTAGCCTAAGTGGAGATTTTAGTATTATTTTGACTTAGCCCTTCTTCTGCCTCCACTTTGCCCTCTTTGAAACCAGGGATTAATGGAGAGGCGTTCTATTTTACTTCAGCTTCACAAAGAAAATTCAGTTATAGAGTCTTATTAAATTGTAGGGGTCCTTTTGAAATATAATTCTTGATTCACACAAGGACTAATTTTATTTTAGGTTATTTTGGATATTCACATGAACGCCAGAAGTAGATACCTTTTCATTTTTTATGCTGTGCCTATTATTTTCTGACTCAGAGAACAGTTCTTTTATAATGAGCCAAACTTTGATACTGGTTGTAGGCAGCTAAAAATTAAACTGTATTATGATTCTTACTAATAACACATTTAATTGCACATCAAATAAGTTCTTTTACTTATATTTTATTTTTAGATGTAAAGTAGTTATAATTTCTTTTGATTTTTCTTTCCTTAAGTGGAAAACTGAGATACCTATTCATGACTAAAAAATAATACCTAAACTATAAGAGGGTAATTATAAGATAGAGGAGGGGAAATCAGAGTGTAATTATAGTATTTTACTGAGAAGAATGTTGGCATTCAGATGAGAAGTTTCCTAAACTTCTAAGGCTTTTCCATGAGATTTGTTATGTCCCTTCCCATTCAATTTTATCAAGACCTTTTTGTAAAGCATTGTAGCTTTTCCTTCTCCCTACCTTCCCCTAATTTACCACCCTCCTTACATTGACATCCTCAAATGCAAACCATTCGTATGCCAATCATTTAAAAACATTTTTAATTAAAAAAATTTTGATTTCAGCTTTAAAAATTTCTAAGTATTATATTCAGACATTTGTCTGTAGAGATCTTAAATTCCCAAGAGATTTTTTTATAAAGATATTTTAAATTCACTGGATAACATTGGAAATAATTTTTAAATGTCAATTCTAAAATGCTTGATTTATTTGTCTTTTTAGAACTGACCCTTTATGCAATTTTGTTACCAATATTTAATAAGTAATGATATCCTGAGTATGATGTGTGAAGTGAAATTTTGGAGACTGCCTCTTCCCACATTTTAATGGGGGTGGATTTTAACATGTTTGCTATACTCAAAAGCAGCAAACAAGTTTCCCCGCTGCAAATGTTCTTTTGCTTATAAACATGTTTTCTTAGAGTAAAGCTATAAATATTTTTCTTCTCAAGCACATGCCAATTAGAATTAGTTAAATATCACTATATACTAAAGTTGTAAATATGTTTGGACAGTATTGAAATATTATAGAATGTATTGGTAAGGAATGGTATGAACTGAAAACCACTTAAAAACCTATCAAATTTATAGCTGGGAATAACATATTTACGTGCATACATGTAATAGATACAAGTATACATACATGTGTGACACATCAGAATACGGTTGATGCAACTGTGAACCAATAAAATATGAGGTATATGTTCAAGAATGTTTATGAGACATTTGGCATGATATAACAGGAAAAGAAATTTTAAAATTTATATATATATATATATATATATATATATATATATATATATATATATCTGTGATTATATGAGCAAAGTGGGTATCAAACTGTGTAATCAGTAAAACAATGAAACTAAAACTTTTACCACTACAAAACATGCTAGTCAGTTTTTCCCCACCTAATTATCTTCCTAGAGATTGTATGACTTTGCCACAATTCTAACTTAGAACCTCTTGAAAATAAAAAAATAGGAGGTGCATAACTTTTTACCTAGAAACTGCTTAGCTTATTTAATTTGCAACATCTCATTTCTGTTCACATCCCTGCATTTCGTGGCATTGTATAGGCTACTAAGTATATATCATGAGTCCCACCTGGTTTGGCTCATTGGATGAGGGTCAGCCTGCGGACTGAAGGGTCCCAAGTTCCATTCTGGTCCTGGGTTGCAGGCTCGATCCCCAGTAGGGGGCGTGCAGGAGGCAGTCGATCAATGATTCTCTCTCATCATTGATGTTTCTGTCTACCTCTCCCTTCCACTCTGAAATAAATAAAAATATATTTTATATATATGTATATATATATTATATATTATATATTATATATTATATATTATATATTATATATTATATATTATATATTATATATATGTCACAAAAGTGAAAAAATATTATGAAAGTTAATTCCTTTACCTACAGATAAGAACTGTACAAAGGAAATAAGAAAATGACCTTAATCAAACCAACATAAAATAAAAATATTTTATTTGAGTGGAATAAAAACTTTGAAGGTCAAAGAAAGTGATAAGCCACAAATTATTTGAAGAGGTAATGGACTGAAAAGCAAGAGGCCATGACCTGAAGCTGAAGCTAAGGAAAGATAGGACACCAAGGGAGTTCATGAAAAATGTCCTCAGGCCGAGGGTGATTAGTGTGTGGAACAACAAGCAATTAGAGAACATCATTATGAAATCTGCGCACTGCTCCTCATGTGGATGGATATTACTGGGCAGCAGAGTCTTTAATCCCCAACTCTCATGTGTAAACAGAAAGGCCTAAGGAAGAGGCATTTAAATTTAGAAATATAATACACTCTTCAAGTAAGTGAAGGAGTTAATCTTAAAATAAGAGGACATGTGAGTGTATTGTACAGAAGAGTAACTACAGAATATTAAAGTATCATTGTGATCAATAACCACTTGGTGATAATAGCACTAATGCAGATCAAGTACATCTACAGTAGAGGTTAAACAAAGAATGTCATGAGGAATGCTGCATGACCTTGGCATCCAGAGCAACTCTAGCATCTCCCTATGAGACCTACACTTTCAACATTAATTATCAATCATGTAAATTCAGATGATTTGACTGTATTAAAATGAAGTAAGTATTTCACACATTATTTTAAAGCAATATGTTAGCTTTAAACACAGCTAATTTTTCCAGGAAAAAGCATAGTCTTAGGAAACCAAATATAAGAGAAACTTGAAAGATCATTTGGAATTTAAAGCATTAAACCTGTGTCCAGTATAAGACTTCTCTAGGGGTCCTTGGGGAGCCATGATTGTAAAACATGATTAATAGATGTACCAAACATGTGGTTTCTCATGACAGCAATTAAAACCATTCTGCATAAGAAGGTCTTTGAAGGGGACTTTCTAAATTATAAAATTCTGAGGTTCTCTCCTCATATTCCCTATTGCTATGTAAAGATCCAAAAGTTGGACAGTGAAGAAGCTAATAGGGAAAATAATGACTGATTTGAAATATGGTGCTGGAGGAAGGCTCTGTGAATATCCTGGACCACCAGAAAGAGGAACAGGTGAGTCCTTGAGCAAATTATACGGAAACATCACTGGAGACAAAACAAAAAACAAAAAACTGAAGCTGTCCTACTTCAGTCACATCCTGAGAAGGCAGGCTTCTCTGGGAAAGGCAATAATGCTAGGAAAAACAGAAGTCAGCAGGAAAAGAGGAAAACCAAATCTGAGATGCATTGACTCTATAAAAGAAGACATGGGCTGAGTCTACAGGAGCTGTGCAGGAATGTTGAGGACAGGACAATGTTGACATCACTCATTTGTGAGTCACCAGGAGTCAGAGCTGACACAATGGCATGGGCCACACACAAAAAGTTCGCACAAAGATACTAAAATAAAAAAACGGACTGTTAAATCATTTGGAGAGGGTTGCTGCTTCCACTAGTTCCTGGAATATCGTGAATCCTGGAAAACCATGGGAAGCACAGAAACTTGCTCATAACACTGATGTATGGCAATGTAACATGTGAGACTCACTTCCAGACAATAGAGTTGCACAGGCATGACTAGGCTCACCTGGCCAGATGCCCAGGATAAATACAGGTGTTAGGTAAGAGTAAACCCTCACCTTTGCTGTATTTATCAAGTATGATTTGAAAGATAATTTTCTAGAACTATGAAAAAAAGGTTAGGAAAATAACAAAAATCCTTTATGAGATAACTTTGCAGAAACCACATACAAACTACTACAAATAGAATGGTTGAAATGGAGGAAGGGGGATAGTGCCTGGGGTCATAACCTGAGCTAATTGAAAAACAGCATCATATCATTTTAATGAAGAGAATACTCCTTTCATGCTAAGTAATCGCTCTAACCTAGACATACAGGAAATATTTCCAAACTAGGGGAAATAAAAGTCTATTAGATGCAACTCTTCTAATAAAATGTTTCTTCAAAAATTACTTTTACCAAACGTATGCTCATGTATTTAATGTAATTAATGCATATTTACTATGATCCAGGTTCTCAGCTGAGCACGGGAAATTTTAAAGAGCATTTGGAATTTAAAGCATTAACTGTGTGTCAGGCATAAGACTTCTCTAGGTGTTCTTGGGATTATCCTCACTGATAATCACAAGGGAGTAATGATGAGTGTCCATAAGTAGGCTGACAGAAAGGACAACCAGTGGCCATTAAATTATTGTTGATCTTGTTGATTTATGGTTTTATTACTGATTTGTTGGAAGAGTTGGTCAATTTAGTTTAAGATTGGTGGACTCCATTTTCTAAATTGAATTTTATTTTATTTTGTCCAACACCATTTATCCCCTCTATGCCCTCTTCCACCTCTACTCAACACCCACCTACCCCTGCCATCACTGCACTGTTGTCCATTGGATTCCATTTTAAGAGGAATAATGGCAAGCTGCAGATTTAATGGTAAGGATTATAAGCATCATAGATGAAAATGATCATCTGAGGAAGTGAGCATAATCTGTATATATAAAAGGCTAATATGCTAAGTGACCCACCGTCCCAGTAATGACATCACATAGCAACACCTGGCTTCTTCTCCCAAGGGACCAGCCTCTTTGCAGTTTTTTCAGACCAGGAACACAACATGCTTTATAGCCAGGTGGAAACATTTCACGCTGTAACCAAATGTCTGTGAAGCATTTTTCACGTACCTCATCTCATTGGATCCTCACAGAAGTCCTGGAGTAGGTAGATAGGAGACTCGGTGGAATCCTATTTTCTTTTCATTAGCAAGAAAAACAGAGATTTAGAAAGCTTAGAAACTTGACACAACTGAAAAGAAGTAGGAAATGGTGGACCTTGAAAATGACTTCAGGTTTTCTCACTGTGCAGAATATAGTCAAACACTGTTGTAGTTAAATATTTTACCCTTTGTTCTCCCTGCATGATCTACAATAATAATGTGCTTCATGTTGATATTTACTGCTGGGTTGCTGACAATTACCTGAAAGAGAAGTTGGGGTGCTTCACTGGGCTGGAAAAAGTTTAGCTAAATCAGAAAGCACGTCTAATGAGGCAAGTTTATTCTATAGCTATAAAAGGCTAAGTTTACTTCCTCATGCGTACTACATATAAAGCTCTCACTGGCGCCAATCGCATGTGTGTGTTTCCATCTGTCATTATCGATCATGAATTTGCTTGACACTTCTATTATAGAGAAAGGGTGAATAGCAATATTAAAATATTTCTTCTAAATAATTTCCTTTCAATGTGCATGAATTCATGCACCAAGCCACTAGTTATTTATAAAAGAGAAACTAATGTGGAGCACAATCATAGCCTTTGGATAACTCACACGTGGGTGAGGCAGAGTGGATATTCTGTGATGCTTATGTAGGAGCAGAAAAATAAATTTCCTCCCATCTTCTAAGTTCTTCTAGCTGGACTGATTGAAATAGCTTAATGGAAGTAAACTTGACTAGAAGAAAAACATTACTGAAAGTATTTAAGTAAAATCAAAGGAATTGTATACCGGTGTTAGGATTGGAGTCTGTTTTTAAAAAGGCTTTATATTGAAGTGACTAAGAGTGTAGGTTTTAGAGTCAGATAGACCTTGGATCAAATGCCAAACTTACTACATATTAGCTCTCTCATCTTGGGAAATTTACTAATCTCTCTAAGCTTCAGTTCAATCATCTGTGTAGTACAGATAACAACGTATCCTTGAGGAGTTGTTTGGATGGCTAAATGAGGTGAGATACCCAGAGAATTTAAAGTAGTGTTTGTCATGTGGGAAATTTTTATTCTATCCCTGTTAATATTAATATTATGACTACACATAAATGTGTGGATTATCTGCATTTTAAACCCTCATTATTATTTGTAATTTATAGCTACATACTTAATATTTGCTAAGGATATCATTAAAGCATAAAACTTTAGTAGAGCTACTGTAAAATATTAGAAAGAGATTGTCCCAAAGAAGAAAAATCATAAAAACCTAAAACATTGTGTTATATGTTTCTAAAATTTTTTGTCCCAAGATCTGTGATTGTTAAGTAATGATTAAATGAATAATTCTTTATATCTCTCAAATATTACGGAGAAGAACTGACATTGGAAAATGTCAAGTGCAATTAAAGTATAAACCCATAAGACCTAGACAAAGGTAAATTTGATATATGAATGAAACTAAGTGATATGGAAGAAATATTATCACCATTTGTACCATAAAGTGCATTCAATTTAAGGTTATAAATTTACAAGGAAAGCATGACTATTGTGGATTCCTTAAACAAGTCTGTAAATCATCAGCATACCTTGTAAACATTGAGAGTAATGTCGACCTGAAGTTATTTAATGAATAAGAACCTTTCACTGTCCTATAACTATGGCTGTATCACTCAGGATTTCATTAGAGAAGCGGAGTCGCTAAGAAAAGGGACGTATCAAATGATTAGAGCTCATGCAATTGTGAAAACTAGTTACACAGTCTATGTTGGCCTGTTACTTCTGCATCTGATGCTGGGGATTGATGTCAACATTTTTTTCAAGTGGGAGGCCTTCATTATACATCCCTATTCCCCTCAAAGTAATTTTTCGTGCTAATTGATTTGTCTCTAGGTGATTATATATACACTTAATCAAGATCTGGTATTTCCTGACAATAAAGTGTCTTTCCTTGTAATATCTACGCAGCAATCCCTCCCCCCCTTTCAGTGGCTGATAATTTTATGTCATCTGTCTAAATCAGTAATGCTTCTCTATTAGATTTTTAATTTTAAAATATTATTTTCTATAAAAAGAGCCTGCTGTTGTATTTAGATTCAGGAGGTTCATAAGCAAATAGTGTCTTTTTTTGTTTGTTTGTTTTAATTTGACAACTTTTTTTGTTTGGTTGTGTGTGTTCTCTATTTTCCCAAATGACAGTCTTAATAATCTTCCTTCCAAAATGTCTTTCAAATCTAATATTTAACTAGTCAGGAACAATTAATCCTTTTTCAAATTTCAGAGACAAATCTCAAATTTCAATTTTTTTTATTCCCTATGGCAATATTTTCCACTAAAAACATGTCAAGCGATTCTCAGTACATCCAAATACCTCAGTTGCTAAGCAACTGCTAATGAATTTTCCACCAAAAAAGCTTCAGACCCGGTCTCTGAGATATCAAATACTTGCACAGCCCTTGATGGCTTTGCAAATGTTCCTCTACTGTTGCATGAAATAGTTACTGCAATAATAAAAGGTCACTACTGGTAATAGCATACTGTTGAAAAAAAAGGAAATAAATAGTATTTAGTTTGCTGGTCCTGAGTCATGGTCTCATTTTTTTTACCTTTTTTTCTCAGAACATATAGATTATTTAATATTTACAAATGTATTTAGTAAAAATTAATATACCTAAATGACTTTGAATTTCCAAAAATCATGAGTAAAATTTTATTTTCTATTATTTTTACTTAATAATTTAATGCAAATAATTTAAATGTAATGATTTTATGTTTACTGTAATTGCCGTCATTAAAAATGAACAATATACCTAATTAAAGAAAACTTAGGGGAGATTCTGAATCATCCAGAAGCACTGTATGGGTTAGTTATTTCTCTGAAGTAGAGTATATATGCACAAATTCTGGAAATGGATAAAAGAACTTTCCATTGCTTTTGTTTTCTCATCAGTTGGGAGGGAAGTTGGGGTAGGTGTTGGATGTTAAAAAAGAGAAGTTATGAAATAGTTGGCTTGAAAGCTGAGGCAGGAATAGATGATAGAAATGTAATATTATTTCTGGGCTTCTTTGAGAGCCCTCCTAATGTTGATATTCATGAATTAATTATGATTGCATGAGTTTTTCTCTCCAGCTCCATGTGCAGAAGTAGAGTAATACATTTTAGATTTTTCCTGGGTTATGTATCTGGAACTGGATGAATGTGAGGGAGAGAAAGCAGCCCTCGCTGAAGAAGGCTGCATGGGAAATAGTGATTATCTTAAAGACCCAGGTGAAGAACAGCCAAACATCTTTCTTTTTAAAAAAATATATTTTTATTGATTTCAGAGAGGAAGGGATAGGGCAAGGGAAATAAAAACATCAATGATAAGAGAGAATCCTGGATCGGCTGACTCCTGCACGCCCCCTACAGGAGGCTGAGCTTGCAACCGGGGTTGTGCTCTGACCATGACCTCCTGGTTCACAGGTCGATGCTCAACCACTGAGCTCACTGGCCAAGCCAAACACCTTTCTTAACCTCTCATCTTTCTGTTGTTATCTGCACATCTCTTTCCTTTCCCTCACAGCAAAATTTCTCAAACAAGTTTTCTTTAGTCTTTTATTCATTTCCTCATCTTCTGTCATTCCTCTCCATAAAGAAATTTTACTATTTTTCATTCAGATAGTGTTTGTTACTCTGATAAGTTAACTAGAACTATCTGTCTTTTCACTAAAACATAACATCTATTTTCTCCCAGGTGAGAAAAGATAATCTCAGAGGCTAGTGTAAATCACCATGCAAAGTACTTGTAATTATAACACTACATGGAACAGGCTCAGGGATAGACTTCTCAGTCTAGTGTAAATCACCATGCAAAGTACTTGTAATTATAACACTACATGGAACAGGCTCAGGGATAGACTTCTCAGTCAGTAGACATCACCATCACCGTTACAGTAGATAAATAGTGGTCAGAATTCTTCAAGGGGCATCATTCTTTCTAAATCCCAAAGTAGAAGACGGGGTGAAATCTGACTGTAAATTCAAGATTTTATAGAAAAAATTAACTACATGGACTAAAAAATAAATAATTAGAAAGTATAATTTTGGTTATCTATTTTGGACTAATGTCATTGTGCTACTGTTTATGTTCTGATAGGCATGTAAAGAAATCTACATTCTTCCTAATGTAGTTCTAACTTTACTAGCCTATGTTTGTTATATAAGCTGAAGTGAAATATGGCTAGATTGAGATCTTCTCACTGATTCCACAGAAATACTTCCACTAAGTAACTTTGCTATTTATAGCAGGGTAACTATTTGCATGTGTTCAATAAAAATCCGCCCTCTTTTTTTTTGTCCATTTCTAATTAAATCAATTGTACATCAAAAGCCATGTCATGATATATTTAAACAGAAACTTCATTTGCAAAGCTAACAATTATGCAACATTATTATAAATCTTTTGTGGGACCAGTGTCTATAAGGCCCTCCCAGGAAACTATTATAGTGTCTCTTCTATAGCTTAATGTTTTAACAATAAGAAAAGTCACTTTCTGGCATGGCAGAGACCTTAGAAAATATGGGGAATGCAAAGAGAAGACAATTCACCCTCAATAAAATTTCTATAGGCAAAACCTGTTGACGATGAATTTCTTGGTTTTTGATTCCTGAGACTTGGAAGATACAAATAAATGTTAAAAATGCAACCTTGGCATCCATAAGTAATATCTAATGTGAAATTTTTGCATAATTCACTAAGTACTTGCATTAGGATTATATATTTAATATCATTGGGTTTATTCTCTGACAGTTTATCTGATTGGAATTAATGGTAGAGATCAGTGCCATGACTAGAATTCTCCTAACCAGATTAGTCTCTCTGAAGAGACCACATTCCAGGGAGAAAGAAAGACAACCATAAAGGACCCAATTCAAAAAAGACTCTGACATGATCTAGAAGCACATTTCACTAGAAATTTTGTCAAAAAGAATAGAAAAAGGGTGATGTAATCAGGGAATAGAAAATAAAATGTAATAAAACAAATCAATGGTAACATGCATAAAGGAAGGATTATGACTGGCAATAAATGAGAATTATCACTTTTTTATACCTGAGGAAAAATTAGACTGATTTAAATTGTAACTGGAACAGAACGAATCAAAGAGGCGAGAGATAAAGCTGAAGATTTGCGTAGAGGCCAGGTTATGCAGAGTCTTGTAAGCTATAAGAAACATTTTAAGCAGCTGATTTTTATTTCAAATTGATGACTTGATTTGCTGTGTAAACTGGATGGGAAGGGACAAAAGAGGTCAGAATGGGTCCATTGCAGCAGTCCAGGTGAAGGTGTGGGAGTGGGGAGGGATTGGAAATGAGGTGTTAGATTGGAGTAGTCGATTGAGAAAGTGGTGTGGAGGGAGAATAGTGATTAGATTCAGGATAAATTTTAGAGTGAAATCACAAAACTTTCTAATGTACTGCAGTGGAGATGGAGACGTGATGAGAATTTGGGGAACAATAGATGAGTTCCATGTTGACTTCTAAGGCTTTTACTTTAGTAAGCAGATTGGATGGTGGTTCTACAAAGATCACAAAATGATAAAGATATGATGATAAGCAACATACCATTCATAACTATCTTTATTATTTCTTTGTATTTTCTTTTATGTAATGCTGCTCCTCAAAACATTTTTGTCAGAGGAGATGGGCTAGGTGTTCTCAGGTGAGAAGGAGGCTTTAAGCTTTGATGTGTGGAGTGGACAAAGCACAGTGGAGCACAATATGTGTTATCCAGTTTATAATTTTAAATATTTAGATTGGATAAAAATTATGAATATATATAATGTATGTAAAGTTATATTGATATATTTGCAGAGATACTGACCTTTTAATTTCCTTGGCTGTTGTGATTCTGCTACACAAACACACAAAAAATATGTTAGACCCACTCTGGCAAGATAAATAATTTGGACTAATTCAAAGGAGTATAACCTAATAGGTCTGCATTTCTGTGGTAGAAGCAGCAAAAAGTATTAAGTGAATCTATATTAGAAGTAAATAGGATCTGGAATATGTAAATCAGCCATTTATAAATAGAATGTCATAATCATTTAAGAGACGCAAAGATGGACCCACTAATAGGATATTGTTAAAATTGAATATCCATTTCTGATTAAACAAGAAATCTTAATTTTCTATAAATAGGAAGATATATTCTCAACTTGCTGAAAATTATCTACCAGAAATTGCTGTAAACAAAATACTTAATGATATAATGTTAGAAGAAATTCCATTAAAGTCAAGAATAATTATGATACCCGCTATCACTATAATTATCCAACACACTAGTAGCATACTGGAATAAATCATCCTTCTAATCAACAAAACCCATGCAGGCAACAAAATAGGCAGAATTCATTATACAATACTGTCTGAAAACATTCAGGTTAAAGAAATACAGAGAGCTTCTTAAATAGATGGAATGAAGGGGCTTTCTGATTCATTCATAACAGGCTTACTTGAAACATGTATAGCACTTACTCGACATAGCTCTTATATTTTGAGGCATATATTAACACTTTTTTAACCCTCTTATAAACCTTATGAAATTCTTACAATTGTTATCCCTGTTTCATAGATTAGTAAACCGAGATATGGAAATATTAACTAAACTGTCCAAGATTAAAAAAACTGATAAAGATATAAATACAGGCGATTTGGCACAAAAGCCTATACATATTAACCACTAAGCTTTCTCACTGGGTTGTTATATTTGGTTTAACCCATCGTCCCATCATTAGCAACTCCTGGTACTACTGCTTAATCCTTTCATGCTTTTGAGACTACACTATGTTTTATGATTACCATAATGCAACATAAAAAAATCTCCCAAAATATCTCTTGCTATATTAGTGTAGATATATATTTTTAAAGTATATCAATATAATAATGGTCAATCAATAAGAAAAATGTAGAAAACAATCTCCTGCAGATGTAGAATTTAAGACCTTTGTCTTTTCAGCCTTCTTCAATATAAACTCTCTCATTATCCCACCTCCATTAGTTTATAGTATTTCTTGTTGCTATCATTAAACTAAAGCAAATGGTCAGACTCAAGGAATCTGTATACTCTTTATATGATTACATTTTAGTTTATAAATAACTAGAGGCCTGGTGCACAAAAATTTGTGCACTCGGGATGGGAAGGGGGGGTCCCTCAGCCCGGCCCGTGCCCTCTCGCAGTCTGGGACCCCTCGGGAGATAACAACCTGCTGGCTTAGGCCTGCTCCCGGGTGGCAGAGGGCAGGCCCAATCCCTAGGTGCAGCCCCTGGTCGGGCTCAGAGCAGGGCTGATTGGGGAGTTGGGGCGCCGCCCCCTATCATGCACAGAGCAGGGCGGATTGGGAGGTTGTGATGCCACCCTCAGTCACGCTCAGGGTGGGGCCGATTGGGGGGTTGGGGCACCACCCCCTGTCACACTCAAGGCAGGGTCGATGGGGAGGTTGCGGCACCACCCCCTGTCACCCACAGAGCAGGGCCAATCAGGGGGTTGGGCGCTGCCCCCTGTCATGCACAGAGCAGGGCCCATCAGGGGGTTGGGGAGCTTCCCCCTGTCATGCACAGAACAGGGCCCATCAGGGGGTTGGGGAGCTCCCCCCTGTCACTCACAGAGTAGGACCGATAGGGGAGTTAGGGCACCACCCCTTGTCACACACAGAGCAGGGCCTATCAGGGGGTTGGGGCGCCGCCACTGTCACACTCAGGGCAGGGCCAATGGGGAGGTTATGGCTCTACCCCATCACACACAGAGCTGGGCCTGTCTGAGGGTGGGTGGGTTGGGGCGCTGCCCTCTATCACCCACAGAGCAGGGCCAATCAGGGGGTTGGGGCGCCGCCACTGTCACACTCAGGGCAGGGCCGATGGGGAGGTTATGGCTCTACCCTGTCACACACAGAGCAGGGCCTGTGGGGGGGTGGGGAGGGTTGGGGCACCACACCGTGTCACACACAGAGCAGGGCTGATCAGGGGGTTGGGATGCCCCACCCTGTCACACACAGAGCCGCGGGGCGATCAGGAGGTTTGGGCGCTGCCCCCTGTCACGCTGATCCGGTGCCAGGAGGCCTCGCTGCTCCGCTGATCCCGGTGCTGGGAGGCATATTACCCTTTTACTATATAGGATAGAGGCCTGGGGGCCGGCTGGTTTGCCCTGAAGGGTGTCCTGGATCAGGGTGGGGGTCCCCACTGGGGTGCCTGGCCAGTCTGGGTGAGGGGCTGAGGGCTGCCTTAAGGCTGGTGATTGACTGAAGCTCCCAACCGCTCCTTTTTTTCTTTTTTTATTCTGGGCCAGCTTTAGCTCTGGCTCTAGCTCTGAGGCTTCCGCTGCTGGTTTGTTTGCGTTCTATAATCGAAACAATGTATAACTCCAGCTCTGAGATCCCTGTGGTTTTGTTTAGATTCTATATTTGTTACAAAGTTTCAAACTGCCAGCTCAGAGGCCGGCAGCGCAGGCGGGGAACGTTGGAGTCCTCCTTCACTGAAGCAAGCAAGCCTCATGTTCGCTTCCAGCTGCCTGGCTGCCGGCCGCCATCTTGGCTGACAGTTAATTTTCATATACTCACTGATTAGCCAATGAAAAGGGTAGCGGTCGTACGCCAATTACCATGTTTCTCTTTTATTAGTGTAGATACTATTAAATTAGAATTATCATCAGGAAAATGATACTTCAGAATAGCAATGCCTTGAATATTGTGTCTTTTCTAATGGAGCAAATGATTACCTTTATCAGTGTGTATGGCCTGAAAAGTGATTATTGTTATATCTGAAAGGAATATTCATGCCCCCAAACAAGCATTGCAAATAATGAACTCTATAGTTAAAGTCAATTGCATTAAGTTTTACGACTGAGTTTCTATAGTGGTGTTTTCAGACTAACATCATTTTTTTAAAATATATCTTTAGCACAAGTGCATTTCTTGATATTAGTTTTTTTGAGTATACAGCAAAGTTCTATGTTGATGAGCACAAGACTTTTCAAAGACAGTGAAAATATATAAAATAATTCAGCTAAAATCACAAATATTATTTTCTTAATAATAAGTACCACACCTTTCACTGGAATTTCTGCCTTTATTGTCTCATGGTGTGGGAAAGCATAATGCAGAAGGAGAAAGAACCATAGTGACAACAATGAGGAGAGATATGCATATTGAGTGATATGCATATTGAGTGGTGTTTAAAGATATTCTGTTCTAAAACATTAGAAGGACGATTAATGTTGGAATATATGTACACATAAGGGATGCAAATGAGGGAACTATGAAGTGATGGCATTGTATAAATCAGGGGTCCTCAAACTTTTTAAACAGGGGGCCAGTTCACTGTTCCTTAGACCGTTGGAGGGCCGGACTATAGTTTAAAAAAAAACTATGAACAAATTCCTATGCACTCTGCACGTATCTTATTTTGAAGTAAAAAAACAAAACGGGAACAAATACAATATTTAAAATGAAGAACAAGTAAAGTTAAATCAACAAACTTACCAGTATTTCAATGGGAACTATGGGCCTGCTTTTGGCTAATGAGATGGTCAATGTCCGGTTCCATATTTGTCATTGCTAGTCGTAACAAGTGATACAAGTGTGCATCAGTTAGTCTAGATCTGGTTGGAGATTTCAGATGTTTCATTCTGAGACTGAGAGGAGGAGTCAAGAGACAGAGAGAAGGAGGGGAGTCGGAGAGTGCGGCGCACATTCCACACATGCGCACTGTGGGCCCAGGACGAGTCGGCTGCTAAGCAACAGGCAGCGGCGGCAAAAACACCCGGCGGGCCGGATAAATGTTTTCGGCGGGCCGCATGTGGCCCGCAGGCCGTAGTTTGAGGACCCCTGGTATAAATGGTATCATTAAATAACATTAGATTGCAGAGAAATAGTCTTCTAGGACCATATATATTGTGCCAATTGGATTCTCAATATAATTGGACCTGTGGCTCAGGTGCATATTCGTCTATGTATCTCTCATAATATCTGGGACACCTGGGCCATTAGTGCAGTGATGTTACTATAATTATTTTATGTGTTTTACTGTTGAAGACATTCAATGCCAAATAGGGTAAACACCCAGGTTATGGAATAAAGCAACTAACCCTGAATTTAAAACAAATGTTTTTTTCTGACTTGAAGCCTGTACCTTTTCCACTGTACCACGATTGGCCTGTGTCTTATTCACATTCATATTGACAGTTCTAGTATAATATCTAATACTTGTTGGAGCCTGATCCATTTAATTTATAAACTGCTATACCACTTGAATAAGAGGAACATTACTTTTAAGACAAAAATATTTATTTTTTATTTCTCACTGTGCAAGGACTAATTCAATTGATTAATCAATATTTCGCAGTGAATGACTGAGCTAACATTTTAGCCAAAGCTCAGCAGGACTTTCATTACATCCTCACAAATACTTCAAGGCTCATACATTTTTGGTCTGCTTTTATTTAGACTGCTTTCCATAAAAATAATCTCAACTCATTTTTAATCAAATTAAAAACTCTTGCATTTATAATACTTCGATGGCTACTCAATTACAGCGTCAGCGGACAGATGTGAAACTGAACTATATTTAGAGAAATGGCACCACTCTGAAATAAACGAGTTCAGGTGAGTAATTACATTCTAGCTCTAAGACTTAGAATTTCTAATACATGATCTGCCTGTTCCAACAATGTGAAAAGAAGAGTTAGGTCTTGTGGAGTGTTAATTATAACCCTTAATAACTGACTGTAAACTCTCACTAGATATATATTACTTCATTATAAAGTGCACTCTGGAAACATGACATTTTTAGGCAACTATAATGTGAGATTTGTTTGTAAAATATGTTCTTCCTAGATGTAAATCTGTAATTAAATTATTTTAAAATATTGCATTTAGGCCCATATTGTCCACAATCCCTAGATAGGTACCTGTTAAGACACTAATGAAAATTTCAGTGATGTTAACTTCAAAACCCCTTATATTCCCACTTATTAAATATTGGCATGCAATTCCTGTACATTATTTTCCATACAGTCCATTATGGACAGCTATACCTTCAGACATTAGTTATTACAGAGCACAGCACCAATAATACTTTTGACTACTCAGAGAAGCCTTGAGTTGGTTCTAAAAAAAAATGTCCGGGAAGGTGGGAGGTGGCATGAAAGCTGGTAGGTGCCTGGCTTTGCCAATTTTTCTCCTGGTGTTCAAGGCGCGCGAACGTCTGCCTCGATGTGATCTCTCCAGGGGTCTCTGTCAGACTCTGGCTCCATAGTCTGGCTTCTCTTTCTGAACAACCCAGGTGAGTTCTGATCTGTGTGTTACTTCTTGAAGACACTTCTAACTTTAGAATCAGATCTATGGCCACAGACAATAGTGTGGTGAAGGCCTGTGAGGGGTGGGTGCAGAGTAGAGGGGGTCAATGGGAAAAAAACAAAAGGGACATCTGTAATACTTTCAACAATAAAGATAAATTAACACACACACACACACACACACACACACACGGAAACTAGATCCAAGACAAGCTTCAATATTAACTCTCCAGGGCATTTCTCAAATAACATTTATTGGGTTGTTACTGTTTTATCTAACACTGTACTAAATATTTTAACTGCACTATTTCAATTAATACCCTCAACAGTTGATGAGGAAAATACAGTGATTATCCTTATTAGCAGAGGGAAAAAAAACAAGGTTCAAGGAGACTTTGTAACTTGATCTAGAACATTTCATATGTGAAGGCCGTGACCACTGAACCGTACTGTCTTCTAGGAGGAGGCTTATTTCTTTTTGACAGGTTTATATCCCTTACTCACTGTTATATTTCACCTGGATTAAATTATACATGCAATTATAAGAGTTGCCATTTCATCATTCAATGATCTTTTATTTGTTTTAGATATGAAACGTTCAGAACTAGCGAACTAAGTTGTCTAGACTTGAGACTATAAAAGCTTTAAACATATAGACTGTTCATTTTATCATAGCAGCACATTAAGTGGGTTGAAAAAGTACAAAAAATTAATTAGTCCTTTATCACAGGTTAAGAGCATTATCCTTGTTGTACCAGTTTGACTAAAATGCAGCTGATAAGCTATTTAAATATCAAATGTGTTTTAGCTGATAAAATGCCAGTAAAACCAAAAAAGTGAACGAACTCCATGTAGAAGCCAGGTTAATTAGGAAATGATTCTCTGAGTACCATCTGACATATAGTGGAATTAGTGATTTTAACACTTACACATTGATACAATGCCAAGGGCCATGAAGAGGGAGAGTTTTTTCTGATGATTGGAGAACAGCAGTGTTCTGGGCACTGGGATGTTGATGAGGTCAGGATCTCTTCTATGTTTGAATCATCTCCAAAACACCATTTAGTAGTAGATTTTATAATTGCTCAATACCTCACAAATCCTGAAATTTGGCATTTGACAGGTATTTTTCTTTTTGTGCTAGAAACATTATCCTTATATGAAGCTAAATCTGTACCCATAAAAAAAAGAACCATTGTGAGAATTGACTATTTGTAAGTATTTGAAAGTGCTTTGTAAATGTCAGTGCACTTTATCATGCTCACTTTTACTGAATTTAAATTAGGTATATAAATGCATATGCATACATATCATATATGGTTAAGTAACTACATGAATGTGTGGTTAAGTATTGTAAATAACCCTAATTTTTTAAAAATAATATGAGACAAATACATATATATTCTAAATGTATCCCTATAAATATTGTTCACTAACATGTAAAAAGAGTTCCTATGAACCCTTATTCTTCTTCACTCTTCATTCCAGTGTTATTTACTCTATTTTCTATATCACATCTTCCTTATTTTACTAGTCTATGGTCAACTTTTATTTCTATAATATATAATTCCAAACCTTACTAGTAGAATTCTTCTAAAGCTCCCATCTTAATTCTTGGCACCTCACTCCTTGCAGTAAGCCTTGCTCTTATGTCATTGGGAAACCTGAAAGATTCTAGGTTCCTTTGCTATGTTATTGGCTATATTTAACTTATGCAATGATTAAAATTATTCCCAATGAATTTGTACATTTTCTTCATTCCATCTATAGGGCTATCATTATGGTCAAATGATAAGAGCCTATTTTTTTTAAATACAGTCTTGAAGAGTCAAGGAATAACAATGTCATAATTATAATAAAGGTTTGTCATACCAGCTTACTAGGAATTGAAGAAAAATCTGAAATTGCACCTGGTTACTAAGAAAACAATTCTTACTAGAAAAAAAAATAGAAATGAGTGAGTCACCTCTTGAAGTAATTACTCAAGTTTGTGCAAAACTCCATTCTATTCCCCAAGATATAAAAATATTGGATAGTAATGGGATATGAGTGATAAAATATTATCAAAACTATGATTAACTAAAACTTTTCCAAAAACTTAAACAGAAGTGAATTATTCTTATATGGATGAGTTCAAGTGAGAAAAAAATTAAGAAAGTTAATTTATTAGTATGGCAGAAACAATTAAGTGCTTGATCTCATACAATATAAAAAAATAAAGTCAAAATGGATTAAAGACTTAGATATAAAACCTAACATCATAAAACTCCTAGAATAAAACTTAGGGCAAATTTTTCATTACATTGGTATGAGGAAGAAATTTTTGGATATGACACCAAAATCACAGACAATGAAACAAAGAAAGATGTGTGGACTTGCATCAAATTAAAAAGTTTCTGCACAGCAAAGGAAATGATCAACAGAGAAAAAGATAACCTATGGAATGAGAGAAAATGTTTACAAATCAGATATATGAAAATGGGTTAATATCCAAAATATATAAGAAACTCATCAACTCAGTGCTAAAAACCAATAACCCAATTAGAAAAAAATGGGCAAAGAACCAGAATACATATTTCTCAAAAAAACACATATACAAATAGCCAACAGATACATGAAAATGTGCTCAACATCATTAATCATCAGGGGAATGAAAATCTAAACAACCATGAGATATGACCTCACACCTGTTAGAATGGCTATTATCAAAAAGATCCTATATAATAAAAGCTTAATATGCTAAGTGTCCAGTCGTTCGGTGGGCTGTTCAACCAATCAAAGCATAATATGGTAATGATATGCTAAGGCTGCTCAACCACTCGCTATGATATTCACTGACCACCAGGAGGAAGATGCTCTGACTGGTAGGTGAGCTTGCTGCTGGGGTCTGGCCCATCGGGACTGAGCGAGATGGGCTGGACACACCCTGGAGCCCTCCTGCGATCCCTCCTCAGCCAGCCAACCTCCCACATCCCTCCCTGGCCTGATCATGCACCAATGGGGTCACTCAGCCTGGCCTGCACCCTCTCGCAATCCAGGACCCCTCGGGGGATGTTGGAGAGCTGGTTTCGGCCTGATTCCGCAGGCCAGGCCAATGGACCCATGCACCGAATTCATGCACCGGGCCTCTAGTAATAAATAAGCATTGGTGAGAATGTTGAGAAAAGGAAACCCATGTACTTTGTTGGTGGTAACATAAATTGGTACAGCCATCATGGAAAACAGTATGGAGGTTCCCCCAAAAATGTAAAATAGAACTACTGTATGATCCAGCAATACCACTTCTCAGTATATAGCCGAAGGCAATGTACTCACTATCTCAATGAGATATCTGCACTCCCATATTTATACATGTTCATAATTCACAATAGCCAATTATGGAAGCAACATAAGTGCCCATGGATGCATGAATGACCTCCAGATGCAGATAAAAGGTATGAGATTTGGAAGGGAGCAGTCCTTCAGTAAGTAGATACTTTCATAAATCCATCTTGGAAAAGGATTCACACTAAATTCTCTGATATTTCAATTCCCAAGAATCCTTCTGAGGGGACCAGGGAAGAAGAGGTCACTTGCCTACCAATGTGGTAGAAACAAAACAAAACAAAACAAAACAAAACAAAACAAAACAAAAAAAACACACAAAAAAACTAAAAAAAAAAAAAAAAACAACAACCAGCAATTGAAACACAGATGACAAATGTCTGTTCCAGGAGAGCAAGGACTGTGCTTGTTTTGCCCAACATTCTTTTTTCATTTCCTTGCAGTGTTTTTGACACTTGGGAGACCCTCTATGCATGTGCAGTAAATGAACATTAATAATATGAGTAGAACTTTGTGTAGCAATCCACAGGAAAACAATGTTAACAGGAGAACTAATATTTAGTCTATTTAGAGGTGCAAGATTTTAAATATATAAGAATAAACATGAGACTAACATAATTTTCATATTGGAAACCTAGGTATATCTCACTGGTTTTGTTACAGTTAATGCCATAAATATGGTAGCACATGGATCCATGAAGCCCTATCATGTGTAGAGTAAGGTCTTGACCATTAGCCTAGAATGCACGAACTCAGTGCCTTCTAACTATGAGATGCATAGACCGTAAGTACTTCCAGGGGTATGAACTGAACATGAAAGTCTATACTTTCTATATGACAAAATTATAGCTAAAATACTTATCAAAACTTAATATGGATTTTATGTGGATACATATACATGCACACACTGCATAAATGTGCAATATGTATTTCAAAACCTGGAGAAACATGACTCTCCCTGTCAAATTGGTACTGGCCACATCCTATGTTAAGCGGAGATGAACTGACAAGAGGTACCTAGGAACGGATTTCAGCAATACTTGTAAGGCAGTTGAAGTCTATTTAATTTATGCTGCTTACATGTAAAAGGCAACCCATTGCCTGCTTCTCTGCAAAGATGATTCCAAAAAGGTCACTTCAAAGGAATAAAATTCATCAAACGTCCCCCTCCTCACCTCTGTGCCTAATACTGTGTAAGCCTTCAGTTTGGATGCCCTGCCCCCTTTTAAGTGAGCACCACTACAAACCATCTGTAACATGAAATCTCAAGATTGCCTGAAATTATGCTTCATTCAGATGGTCTCAAATTTTACTGGCAATAACATGATCAAAATAAATGGCTTTAATTTTTTAGTATAAAGCAACCATTCCCCAAAGTCTGATTTTACTCAGTGTGTATGTATATGTGTTTCTAGGTATCTTTATTGACAAAGCCAATCTCCATCTTCAGACCAAGAACACCATCATGAAATCAAATGTCTTCTCCTTTCAAAATTGGTGGGAAATTTCTGACAAATGCTGATTGCTGCAGGAGGCTTCAACAACTCTGCTGCAGGTATCATTACTGATTTGGTAACAGTTCATCTTTTTGACATTTATATAAATGAGGGTTCAATGTGCTAAATTACTGTCCCAGCAAGAGGTGCAGGTCTGAAAGAATCTTAAGAATCAGTTAATCAGAAAAGGTAAATTATTAGAGATCAATTAATCTATTATGTATTTACTTCCCTGACAAATTACAGGTATAAAATAGATACTTTGCATTCTGATTCAAGGATTGTAAAATATAAAGGATAAATAAATTGCAGTGAGTTGACTCAATCCTGAGACTGCCTATAATTAGCTATGACTTCTTTTCACATGTGGCCGACAACATCACAAAAATCCAACAAATATGAGAACCTTGGAGTCATTATTTCCTTTGGGAAAAGGAGATCTATATTACTTGCATTTTAGCTGATATTAAGAGAGTGGCTATATTTTCGGAGGTAGTTTAAACACTTCTTAGGTTTATTGTACTCTTTAAGAATAAGCAAGAAGAGCCCAGCCAGCATGGCTCAGTGGTTGAGCATCGACCTATGAACCAGGAGGTCACGGTTGGATTCCTGGTCAGGGCATAGGCCCGAGTTGCTGGCTCGATCCCCAGTAGGGGGAGTGCAGGAGGCAGCTGATCGATGATTCTCTATCATTCATGTTTCTATCTTTCCCACTCTCTTCCTCTCTGAAATCAATAAAACTATATTTTAAAAAAAGAGCTTAAGAAGTTATATTTGTAAAACTGAAGATCACATTTCCTCTGGAATTCTTGGAACCAAGTTTCCCAACTTGTTTTGCATTTTGACTGCTGACCAAATACAAGTATTTTGTATTTGTGAGAGCCTCTTTCAGATTATATCAATCTGGTTGATATATTTGGGTATGTTGTACTGTATTGTACTGATCATTCAGAGAGTGCTTAATTGGAATGGGCAATTCTCGCTAGGTTTTATAATAGAACCTTTTAATCCCATTTCTTGTGGAAGAACATGCTTCCTTTGTATGTCATGCGGCTTTTGAAACCTGCTCTTCTGTGGTTGTCTTAGGAACTCAAAAGCAGACTTCTTGGCCATAGAATGAAGAATTGAAAGTTAATGTAAGGAATAACATCTACCCCAAGGCAGACCCTATCAGAATCTAGAACCATAGTGATAGAAATTATCCACTGCTATGTAATGATATAAGTGCCTTGTATGTACAGTAAAATACCATTAGCCTACTGAATGACACACTATTATTTGGCTTGAATGGAGTTCATCTCAATAGCTGAGCTATGGTGAGAATATTGGTTCTGATTCCTGGGACACTGTTCTTTTTCTTGGAGTACTGACACCAGTTAATCTTTTTACAGCCAAGCTCACTGACAGAGAAAAATTTTCCTGGTGCTTTCTGAAGCTATAAGGCAAAGTATTTCATGTGAACTTAGTTGATATTCCTTAAAACAGTGACCCAGAAATTGTGATGAAAGGATGTCAGCTTTTTTAATGTCAGAAAAGTCCCTTTGAGACAAAGCATGATATGTTTCTTCCATGGCTAACGGTTGAACCTCAAGTGACATTGAAAAAGCAGTATTATGCTACTCAAAATAAGCCAGTCAGAGAAAGACAAGTATCACATGATTTTATCTATATGTGGAATCTAATGAACAAACAAACAACAAAAAAAACCCTGATGAACAAAATAGATTCAGAGACCTGGAAGCATGGAACACACTGTCAAATCTTAGAGGGAAGGCAGGGGTGGATGGGTAGGTGGGTGGAAGGAGATCAACCAAAGAACTTGTATACAACATGTATAACCCATAGACACAGATAATAGTGTGGTGAAGGCCTGGGGTAGGGAGCAGGGCAGGCTAGAAGGGGTCAATGGAGAAAAAAAGGACATATGTAATTCTTTCAACAATAAATATTTTTTTTTAAAAAAAGAAAAATGACTATTCTGACATTGAGTGTAATTATTTTTACAGTTTAAAAGGATGGTTTAAATATCAACAAAATGAAAGACTTTATGATGAAATTGCTTTAAATAATTAATTTTAAAAACTATTTGTTTTACTTTATTTTCAGTGCAAAGGCCCAGTTTACAAAGTAATAATAGATTACTTTCTAATTTAATATCGTAACTGCTTTCTTTTTAACCATTGTGAACCATTTTAATTAACTCTTTAATAGCAGTATTTGCAAAGGAGTTATTAAATTAATAGCATAATTAGGGGTTGTTTTATTTTTTATACCACTTATTTCATCTATTCTTTGAACACATGAAGGTGATTAAAAATGTCTCTCACATTAATAGAAAAATCGGTTCATTCCCATGGTAGAATATTGTTGGAAATATACAATGCTTAGTATCTTCTTCTATACTTTTCTTTAAACTCCTTTGCCTCTTCAAGGACCACACCCAACTTCTTCCTTAGAAGGTAGGGTCTAGTGGATATCTTCCACCTCTGGTTTGAACACTCTCCCAATAGAAGCTCGTATCTTCACATGCTTTCTCCCCAAGGTTAGATTTATGGCCTTCTTCATACCCCATGACCTAATGTCCACATGCATATTCTTGAATGAAGGAAGCTCTTCAGTATTTCCATGTTGATTGAGTTTTACTGAAGAAAGACAACAAATCAGATAGTCCCTCTCTAAACACAGAGCTAGCAAATTCACTTTAGCCTTTAGTTCCCACAAATCTTACTAAGTTTTTTAGACAACCTCCCTTCCTTTCTCCACAGGGTAGAATTAAGATGTATGACCTCTTTTCACATGTTCTCCACCTCACTGAAAATTACATCAATTGTGACTTGATTCTCCTCTCAACGGTTCTCAAAATGCACATTCATTTTCACCCACTCGTTACCTTTGCCCTCCTGATACGAAGGAATCTATGCCTCTCCTTTTTAGGTTCTAGGATGATTCATCCTAGTTATTATCTACCTATAATCCATTCTCTTAATCATGCTTTAACCCAACATAAAAATAAATTAAAACCCTCTTTTGTCATTTATTCTCCTTTGGCTCTTTCTCTAGCTCTCATGTCCACCTTTTTGCTATAATCTTGGACAAATGTTTCTGGGCATGGTTTTGCCATTTTGTTCCTTCTCTGTGCTCTGAAATTTCCTTAGTATTAACCAAGGGTCCAAATAACAAGTAGAGCATAAAATCCTAGCTATCCTAGAATTATTAGTGATAGATGTTCTCAGAGTAAACAGGGAGGCGAGACTGCTAAAGTAGAGTAGCTGAGCAATTATTAATATTATTTGGGGCAATAAATTGAGAAACATGTCATTGACTATTTAGTGACTGCCTGTGTAGCCTCACAATGTAAATTACAATCTTCTTAAAAATCGATACTCTGTTAGATTTATGTGTTCCTTTACTCAATAAATATAAAAGATTAGTCAATATTTTATAGTGGATGAGGGAATGTGTTTACATAAATGCACATATAAATACTGAGTCCCTAATTACAGTCCCCCACAGACTTCGGAGAAGCTCAGAATTGTCACTATAGGAGCACACTTTTCTTATCAGCATATCTAGTTTAGAGGACTTTTGCTGGCACAAAGCAGGATCATATTTCAAATGCATTGCATCACCTAAGGAATGTTAATGGGAACTATATATTTTTAAATTCTTTTTAATGCATAAATAATTTTCTTCTTTCAAAATAGCCCTGAACTTTAGAAAAGTCAGATCTCATAATCTATACATGAAAGAACTGACACCTAAAAATGTTAAATAACATTGCAGGTGATATGAATCCTATGTCCTATTCAGGTACAAACCAGAACGTGGATTTTCAACTATTGCTTTCCTTCTACCTCATCAATCAACCAGCTCCCTGCCAGGTGGTTTACTTCTTCCAGCCAATATGCCCAGATTAGAAGCTTCAGAAGACAGGCTGAGAACATTTAAATAGCGAGGCAAAGGTGCGGCGATGAGGTAGCAGCAGGGGATGACAGACAGCTGGAGCTACGGACGATCAAGCAAGATGAGCAGGACTTAAAGAGAAGGAACATTACCAAGCTCTCCCCTGATTCATGCTCCGGAAAGCTGGCCAAAGGGGTCATTCTCACCCTACATGAAACGGGCAATACTGTGAAGACCTCAGATCCAGACCTGTGTTTCCAGGCAACCCAGGAAGCCAGGAAAATGCTGTTCCAGGGAAAGAACGCTCCTCTGAGGCTGGTTGTTGAAGCAGGGCTCATTTTCAGGCACATGGGCTTCCTGAAGTCATTACTTCACCCCTTGCAGTTGGAGGCAGCCTAGACTCTGACCAACATCCCTGCAAAGACTTGAGAGCAGATCCGAGCCATTGTGGAAGGGAGGCACCAACCAGCCCTTCATTGAGCTGCCTGTGTGGGAACAAGCAGTGTGGGCTTGGGGTAATATAGCAGCTGACAGCCCACAGTTCAGTGACATCATTATCCTGAGCAAAGCCATCCCACTCATCTACTGGCCTTGGTTTCATCAACCAGACTAGTTACGTTTCTGAGGAACATCAAGTGGACCTTGCCCACTCTATGTAGAAACAAGAACCTGTACATTGAGAAAAAAAACTTGAGGTAAATGCTGCTCATCCTCTTCTACCTCTTGAAGCATCATGGCATCTAGGTTCTCTGGACACCTGCTGGGCCCTCTCCTACCTCACAGATGGCTGCAATGAGCGAATGGCCAAGTGGTTGACACGGGTATCTGGCCCAGACTGGACAAGCTCATGACTAGCATGGAACTCAATGTCTGACCTCCTTGCTCCACACTGTGGGGACATTTTCACTGGAATGGATCCCCAGACCCAGGTGGCCATCAAAGTAGGCATGCTGAGCATGCTACCCCAGTCCTAAAGCGCCCCATGCCCTCCATCCAGAGAGGCAGCCTGAGTCCTGAACCACATGGCCACGGGGACCTGCCAGCACCTGATTGCTGCATTCCTTGGTGACTCTGCTTAAAAAAATGGAGAATTTAAAACCCAGAAAGAGGCTCTCTATATGGTGGCTAACTTCATAATGGAGTACTGTGGACCAGTTGACCCACTGTGTCCACCCTGGAGTCTTAGAGCCATCGGGGAATCTGATTACCATCCAAGACACCAAGATTGTTTTCCTCATCCTTGACCTCATCTCATAACTTCCAGAAGCTTTCTGAGAGGGAAAACCCGTGTATAGCTCAAGAGAGGGGCAGTACCTGGCAGTTCCTCACTGGTTGAACTGAACCATTTGTCCTAACACTTTTGTTTAACAAAATCATATTTTCACATGAATTATGGAGTTACAGAATTTGTGATCCTGTATTCTTCATGACATGTGTGTGTTTTTTTCTCTCAAAAGACTTGGAGCAACTTTGAGATTCTATGAAAAGCCACTGAGCATTATGTAATAACTTAAAGACATGTTGTTCTTCTGTGTCCATTAGGTCATTTAACATATCCACAGATGCTCATTAAATAACTGTTGGTGGGATGAACTGTTGTTTTATATCTCATTCATAAGAGAAAGCTTGTTAAATGACATTCTGGAAGTTATTGCTAAAAAAATTGAGAAGAAGAATAATATCTGTCTTATCAAGCAAATGCTTATTTGATGTCTAAATATTTTTCTATGTAATCTATAAAATAGAACAAATTTTAAATATACATACAATATAAAAGATCTAACATTGTCAGCAGAGTATTTTCTAAAACTTTAATAACTCAAAAGTTGGAATGTGCTTTGCTAAATATTTTAACTTTCTACTAGATAAATTTTGCATGAAGAGAAGATAAAAAGTGAATTATCACTATTTTCAAAAGATAGAACCTGAAAGTAATTTAATGATTACCCCAGTCTTATGCCATGACACCATTGACTGCCTCATTTTGATCCTTATATTAAAAACTAATCATGTCTATGTATTTTATTAGAATATTTTCAATTAATTAGACATTAGATTAAACTTAGATTGAAAATTAGTTTAATGTCAGTTTAATAATAAAGGTAAGGATACATTTGTTTCTTCTGATCTTTCTCAATGAATTACTACATGAAGTAGGTTACTACTTGAGATTGCTTATGTTTCACCTTTGTTATGCTCCTAATTCACTCTTATGAATATTCTTACTTCATGTAATAAATTTTACATTTTGGTGAGGTCATTGATAATTTTTTCTAAGCTACTGTAACTTAAATTTTGTTAGACATAGTATTCATGCATGAACAAGTAAACATGCAAAATTTGTCCATAGATTTTACATATCTTCTTTGATAAGCATATCAATTTACTAGAGAGCATATATATATAGATGGGGCAGAGTGAAGCCTGCCATAAGCCTGTTTATGCAGTTAAAACACAGAACACAGACATATGAAACCGATGCAGCAAGAAACCCCCTTCTATGGTAGCAAGCATGCATATCACATATGAGGGGAGATACGCTTCCTCTCTCGCCTGGAACTTTGAAAGACAGCAAATCCTCTGCTACACTCTTCTAAATGCTAAGTGGGTGCTTCTCTTTGCAATGTTTCTTTAGCCACAGAAATTAGAGCAGTTCTTCTGAAGGAACTGGAAAGGAATCAGGGAACTCTCTGCCCTTGGTCCCTTGCATCTAGCTCATGCATGCACCGCGCTGCTGCAGACTTACCGTTTCATTAACACACCAGAGTGAAAGCAACTGAGCCAAGGGCAGCTGTCATGCTTGCCCATCCAGGACCACTGAGCATGTGCTGACCTGACTCAATTTAAGATTCCAAACCATATGTTATACTCAAGTCTTGTAACCTCCCACAGCTGGATATAATGAATACATGTTTAATTCAACGTAGATCACAGAGTCCTCAGAAGGATGCAAAGTAGTATAACTCCCAAGTCCGTATATTTTCCTTCTACAGTTTCCAAAGGCTGTTTGTATATTCCTAGGAATTCACTAGTTTCTTTAGATTCCATTGCCACTTGGTGAATTGGTTGACGAAGCAGTGGTTAAATTGTTATTGTTTCTAGTAGATTTTGAAACTTGTCTACCTTATCAAAGGATTCATTTGTTGAACCAAATACTGGCTAGGATACCTCTTCTAAGAATTTTCATTTTATTCCTAAAACTTTCATTCAGTAAAATTTTTTAAAATTTTATCACAGAAGATGTTCAATAGATCTATGAGAAACATTGTAGCCAAATTTTAAATTTTGCCTATCAGTTATCTATCAATCTTAAACTTAAACCCAGATTATGTTATCTGCTTTATAACAAACTAGTGCCCCAGTGCATGGATTTGTGCACATTGAAAGGAAATTAATTAGAAGAAATATTTTAATATCGCTATTCATGTCTTGTTAATGAAAATAGGATTCTACCGAGTCTCCTATCTACCTACTCCAGGACTTCTGTGAGGATCAAATGAGATGAGGCACCTGAAAACACTTCACAAACATTTGGTTAAACTGTAAAATTTTTGCACCTGGCTATAAAGCAAGTCGGGTTCCTGGGCTGAAGAAACTCCAAGGAGGCTAGTCGCTAGGGAGAGGAAGCCGGGCATTGCTAGTGACGTCATTACCCGGCACCCACAGCCACCGTTTTCAGGCTGGCCTGGGCTGTGGGCCGCATTTTTCACCATGGATCTTGGCAGCAGTTGGCTGTGATTTGGTGGGGTGTCGCTCCAGGACGGTGGTGGGGCCTGTGTCCCTCCACCAGGTCCATGGTGCCGTTTATTTTTAAATGGCCAGTGTGCATCATGGCAGCTCCTGTGTTGAGCGTCTGCCCCCTGATGGTCAGTGTGCATCATAGCTACCAGTCGGACAGAGGGACACTTAGCCTTTTATATATATAGATTATAACTACCTGACAGTTTACTTAAAATGTTGACATTTTATTCATAATAAAGATGATCACTAAGTTAGATTTTTAAAAGTTACATTAAAATATCATTTCCCTCGACTACTGAGTTTTGGTGTGCCCCCTACTCGCCTCACCCTATTCCCAGCTCTTTAGTAAACAGCTCTTTCCAGTGTAGAAACAATCGATTTCTATTTAAATGGAAGCCTGATTGCTGTGAGGAAAGTGCTTGATTTAGGTTGCAGGTGGTGAAATCAGTATTTGATGAAATCTGTGTTTAAATGGGAATGAGCAGAGTAATTGGCACTTAATTAACATCAGTGATAAGATGAAGTAGGAAGCTTTTCTCTGAGTGTATAGAATCTATGGATTTTTATGAATTTCACTACTGTGTGTTTGTTTCCAATCCAAGTACCCTTGAATAGAGCTTTATAATATATTTAATTTCCATTGACATATTGGTTTATGAGTCATATTCAAATATTGGATTTACTCAAATCGATGATACATATTACTCAGATACATTTGATAAAAGCAATGATTTTTCTTTCATATTACAGCATTACTTATCTTGATTAGGTGCACTGTCTAAATTTCCAGAATATTATTAATAGTGGAAATAGTGCCTTTATCATTTATTGTTAAGTATTATATAGCAGTTTTCTTAAAAACAGTTTATAATTGCTGTTATTTTTAATTATGTAACAAAGTGTATCAACGTATTTAGTATTCACCATTCTTTTTTCTTTCTTTTTTTTTTTAAATCCTCACTCGAGGGTATTTTTTCATTGATTTTTTAGAGAGAGTGGAAGAGAAAGGGAAAGACAAAGAGAAATATGGATGTGAGAGAAACACATCAATTGGTTGCCTCCTGCATGAGCCCTGACCAGGGCCCAGATACATGCCCTTGACCAGAATCAAACCTGGGACCCTTCGGTCCCGCAGGCTGATGTTCTATCCACTAAGCCAAACTGGCTAGGGTGGCGTTCACCATTCTTCCTTTATTTCATCAAGTTCAGTTCCTGTGGGTTCTTTCCCTCCCTCTCACGTGGTATTTATCCTAAGTTCCATGGTATTGCTCTCCTAGGGTTTCAGGAATGCATGTTGTTCCTTCTCCTTTGCTACTAATTTGCTATTTTTATAGCAAACTCCACCTCCTCTTGCCCCTAACCTTCCACCCCACCCCAACCCTGTGGCTTCCAAACCAGTTTTTAGTTCCCGAATGTTGAAAATGTCTACTCTTCTTGAAATCTAAATAATATATGTTGGCATTCAACATCCTTTCCTCACCAGTTCATGCCTCCTTCCTTGCATGAAATACTGTCCCTATCTCAAGCCCACTAAATCCAGTGCCAGGAATGGACAGTTGCACTCTGATTTGGGGGTGCTTAAAATGTATTTAGCATATGAGAGCTCATATTTTAGAACATGTAATTTTATTACAGGAAGTGGATACTTTATTAAGATTTTCTGTTTTATTTGCTAAATTAGAGAATAGTCTGTAAATCAGACATATACATCTCACTCCACTGAGTCAGAATCCCAGGAGGTAAACAATCTCCAGGCTATTGCCTTTATAGCACTCATCTCTGTAGCCAGTAGGAAAGTAAATATACCTAGAAAAAGATGAATTTACAGCAGCATGAAGACATCCAAAAATCTGCTAAATGTCCCAACATTACTGACCATAGTGGCAACTGATTTTTTTTATTTATTGTTTAAAATATTACATATGTCTCCTTTTTTTCCCCCATGGCACCTGATCTTTGATTATCCTAAGTAGAAAATGATAAGATGCTGGAGATTTACCTGTAACAATCATCCTTCATACATATGTTAAACAATTTGCCATTTTAAAACTGTGAATCTATAGTAAATAATGAAGACGTTGGTGTGTGAACTATATGAGCAAGTCTGTATTTCTGATTTAAGCCTTCGTTTTCTAGGGAATTGTCCATTGTACTTATGTTTCTTTTAAGCAAATGGTAATTTTGCTCACATGAGAAGGGAATCATGACACCAGAGTAGTTAATGTTGCCGTGACAAGAACAGAGAATTTTGAAAAAGTCATCAGCATGAAATTGATAGCTGTATAATTGTTACCATTTTAGAACATACTATGGATTTTTTAAATATTTCTGTGACCTTTAATTTGTTGAATATATTATTAAGTAAAATGTTCCAAAATATTCTGTTTTCCCTACTAATTACTTTTGAGACAGTAAGACTATATATAGTGTAATAGGTTCTTATTTCTGTTCTGGCGAGATCTCGTCCACCACCAAGCACCTCTCCCTGCTCTCCCCTTTTAAAAGTGAAAACTTTTGGTTCTAGGAACCAGTGAGCAGCTAAGAAACATGTGACTGTCTTTTCCTCTGCCCCACACATTCTCAGATCACAGTCACTGTCTGTTGTTTGACAGAAGGAGAAGTCATGTCAATGGTTTGATGCAGACAACATTCCCACCGCTATCACTAACTCTGCTTTCTTGACCTTTCAGGGTAAGGAACACATCAGTCCTCAGACTCCCAAGAACAACAGGAAAAGGTGAGAAGCTTTATTTTTCTTTATGACGGTTTTTCATAATTGACTTGGATTTTAACATGATGGGTTTTAAAGCTTCATCAAGGAAAGAGATTCTCTGTATCAAAGAATGACTGAAACATGAATATGCTACACATGTAGTTCTTCAATATCAAGATGGTTGCCAAGCAACTGAGAACCATCAATGACAGTTTTTACAAATCTCCAGTTTTTACAAATCTCCAGGGACCAATGCTCTTCTCATGCCATAGTGACAGGATGGTTCAACTTTGTTCTTTTTATTTTTTGTGTGTTATGGAAGGCAGAAAGAGCAGCAGCAGATACTTCACATCAGGGAGTAGAATGTATGTTATTTGGGATAGAGTATAAGTCTTACATCTGGAAATAAAATTGTAATTAGTAACATAATTATTTCAAGGCTGAAATGAGCAACAAAATGTATACTTACCTCTGCTCTCATGTGCATCTTAGAACCAAAACTTTCCAAAATGAATAAGAATCAGACTAGCCATGCTATTGAACAAAATCTACAGAGTGAAAATTATTAGTGTGATTAAAATTGTTCAATTACAAGTCTCTGGTGGAGAATGACAGTGTCTTGCGTTAGCAGTTGTGACAGAGGTCCTCTTAGGGAAAAGAGTGTTTGCTGGGAAGCACAATTTGATAATGGCTTTGGGTTACATTTGAGCATCACTTCTTTTTGTTTCTTCTGTGGTTTGTGCCAGTGAGAGGAGGCAGTTTTCTATGTAACTGAGGGCCCCATAGACACTGCTATAAGAAGTGAAGCTTCTTTAAGACCATTAACGATGCTTTGTGTAAAAACCCAAAATGCTTGGTGTGATTTTTTTGTAGCTCTTATTGAAGTTGATTAAAAACTGAGATTCACATTGCACCAGTGTAGATAAAGACAAGGGAAGGACATCCCCCAAAATCAAGAAGCAGAGGAGGCAGAGCACCACACAGTTCTAGCATAATTGCAGGACAGCATAGAGGAAGCTTCTGATATAGGTCCCCAAGCACCTCCTTTTATAGAAAGATACACCTCAGTTTTAAAAAATGGACTTTATTCCTCTCATCTCCTTTTACCCGGAACAATAGTGTGCTTACTCTATTGTTTGGAGGATATTTCTTTAATTGAACTATTAAGAGATATTATCCTGAAGCTATTGGATTTTAATGTGTTAGCCTGAGAGTAGAATGTCAGACCCTTCGTTGTTCTTGACAGTTTTGGTGATGAGGACGGGATGCTGAGAGGAACATGGATTTCTGGAAAAGGAAAAATGTATATGCTCTCCAAACAAATACAATATCAGTTTCAATATGGAAATTGAACAAATGAAAGTCATATGAACTTAGTCTCTTATTAACTAGACAGCTGGCTTTCTTTGCTCAATAGCTAAATATTTCTCTTTCAAAACCAAAACAAAAAGCCAAGTGCTCAGAGCTGTTGTACAACAAAGGTCTTCAAATTCTCTGTTAGTTCATAATAGAGCCAATTAGGTTGTCAAAATACCGGTGATGGATCAGTAGACATTCAGTAATTATAAAATAATGAAAAGAAGGTGTAGGCTTTCAGGTGATATTTGTTCCGATGGCTGCTGTGCTGGCAGAGCTCAGGATCACCACCAGCCTGGCATCGCTCGCTGTGGGTAGCTTTCCCATCACACCACGGAGCGTAGTGCCCTCCCAGTGCTCACATATGCCGCTGTTTAAGAATTGATCACTCTGCTTTTGACGACTCTCCTAAAACAGTTAGCTTCTGAAAGGCAGGAACTTCATGATATTACATTATATTTTGCCGCAGATTCATACAAAGCTTAGCACACAGCAAGTGACTCTTTTCTTTCTTTCTGTAGAAATAAGTAAATACATATATTAGAAAGAATGTATTCTAATCCACCTTGAAAAACCTCAGTTGCCAATGTGGTTGAACTACTGTTCCCTGACAGCCTATTAAATCGGTATTAGATGGGTTCCTATCTCTAGGCAAATATCTCATATATATGTTAATACAGAATAACAGCTGCATCCCGGAATATATTAACAGGAAGCTTGACTTTGTGAGAATCAGTGTAATAAAAGTTCAATTGGTTTGTCTGGATTTGCCTCTATGTAAAAACAACAACAACACACACACACACACACACAAAACCCCAATTGTTTTTCTGTCAGTAAAAATGATGTTCAGCAAGTCTTTGCAGGCCACCTGGCTGAGCCTTTTCTTGTTCCATTTTGAAGTAGGAAGCTTCCTCCTTGTCACCTTCCACTTGACATTTTCCAGGAACTAGAAACACAAGTCAGGTAGGAAAACACTGTGACATATTGTTTTCCCCTCCAGCTGACCACCAGTAATCTTAAAAGTCAACAATGTCAGATTTCAATTTTGTTGTTCACTGAATTACCACACTGCAGATTGAAAAACCAATCTCTACTTTTGTTGTTCTAAATCTTTGCTATGTGATGATTAAAAGAAAAAATAACACTTGACTTGCTTGACAGCTGATTTTATTTTACCTGTGCTCAATGTAACACTTTACGCTTACTCATTCCGGCAGATGCAACAGTCGCCTGCCTAACACAATACTAGTATAGTACATATAAACTAAGAAGGAAATCAACTTTTGACTGGCCTTCAGCATTTATTCAGCATTTTGGGGGGCTGTTGGGGGATAGGTGCCTACTATGTGAAATGAATTATATGAGCTATGGATTACTTACAAAAATGAATGATACAAAAGTCTGTTCTTAAGGATTTCAATGGACCCCAGAATTGGGGAAATATTCCCTTTATTGTTGTTCATGGCAAAAGAATAAGTTCTTTCCCAAAACATGTTGATTTTTACTGTGGGAACTTATATCTCTGTAGAACAAAATACCCAATGTCTTTTTTCACACATTAAATTTGCAAGCTTTATTTTAATCATATATTTGATCAAGTCTTTACTAATATCAATAGCAGTGACTTAGTAAATCATTATAAACATTTACACATTTTGCCCAATTAACTAAAATGCATAATTAGATTTGGATGTGATGCAATGCCTTTTTAATTCAATGAAGCAAAGATGATGAATTCTCTAGAGTGAGATTGTGGTGGCTTGCCCCACACCCAGAACTTTTGCCTTTAATTCATTATAACCACCAGGTAGCAATAGGATCCTGATCAAGAGCCCTCAATGGAAACACGAAGGAAACAAGACTCATTTATGAAAAACAGAATTCTTGTGTTGAAATTAGTAGGTAATTGTAAGAGTAGCTAGATTAACAAAGTTGAGAACCAAACTACTAAACTGCTTCACAAAATAGAAAAATATTCTGAATATAAATATTCATTCATTTAGGTGATCAGCAAACATGTTCAATACTGGATAGGTTTTCAGGCACCTTCCTGAAAAGATGAGCTAGAGATGGTCCTGTTCTCCTAGAGCTCATGTTTCAGAGAGTGTGTGTAGGGGGGAGGGGCATTAATTTACATTTACTAAAATAATTCCTAAGTGTATCCTGTTACAGCATAGCAGTGAGGGGCTCTAATCTCAGAGGGTGATATTTAATAGGAGACCTGAGTGAAGAGAAAGAGACAACCAGAAAAGGGTTATGGAAGACCATCCCACCAAAAACCTTTTGTGGCTCAAGAAGCAACAGGCCTTGTACTAAAAAATAATTTAATATTTATTAAGAGATCTGCTTGTTTTCCAAAAATTGGATCATTTTTTCCATTAGGAGATAGCCCCTAACTAATCCTAGCCTGTAGAGAGTTTATTTACAAAGGTGACCAAAAACAATCTTAATATTGATAATAGAGGGTATGAAAAGGATTTATTCAGCATTGGGTATGATGTTCCTGGTTGTCCTTGCATCTTGGAAATGTATAACTGGAGGACTCTCCTGTCCCCAATCACTTCAATGCCCATGCGTGTCAACAGGGGATCCTGTCATGAATGATGAGCCTCCCCTTTACTTAAAATAGTCAAATTTTTTCATATCTGCTACCCTGTTGCTCAACCAGACTATGACATGGGAACTATAGCAGTTACCACACACCAGCTTCTCTCTGAATTAAATGTTTCCCTTTTCTCTTTGAGAACACGTGGCTGGTATGAGAAGGTGTTTCTCCAGCACTGGCATTAAGGAATCTCCATACTGAAACCCTCTTTCTTTGCACTGCAACTATCAAGCATTTCTTAATATTGGCTATGGACCATGTTGTGTTTTGTTTTGTTTTGTTTTGTTTTCACCAAAAAAGCAGCATCAAGTGCTAAATGCTTCATGTTCGATTAAATATAAACTTTTAAAAGCTATTTTACTACTAGATGACAGCACTGAAATAAGAACATTTAATCAGGATTGAAACTAAAAATTACAAAGGAAAGGAAAACGAAAGTACATGTTAATATATGAAATAAAAGCTTTACAATCAACATGGGAAAAATTGACAAAAAAGCTGTGACATGGACAACTTGTTCATTGCCTTGTTACCTGTGTGCATGTATGTTTCCATGGTTTCAGCATCCGCATGAGTTAAAACATCAACATTTTTATGTCACTACAGAGCACCCTGTGCCTTGGAGATATCAAAGTGGGAGTAATATAATTATGTTTAAGAACTATCTGACAGGGCATCTGAAGGTACAGGTGTGTGTCCTAGGTGTGCCATTTATCCCTGAGTTGGTTGTAGGCATTAACATCAGGGGAGGGGGAGTGTATATTTCCTAAACAATTTATATATGGGTCAAATTGAACATTTTTATTCCCAAGATCTTATAAAGAAAAAGTGTCCTAATGGAACCAACCACCCAAACTCTTAGTTTTCTACCCTTAGTTCTAGTTTCAGGTGTTAGACTCTAAGTACTTGGTACCATCTCCAGGACTGAGACTTTGGTGGTTATTTAAAATGGAAAAATATAGTTTAGTTGGTTCAAAGACAGACATAAGCAAGGTGTTCATGGCCACAAATGTCTCTCTATGTCATCAGAGTTCCATCCATATACGCTGGCATCCCCTCCCCGACCCAGTCCAATTTTCAGAAGCACCTCATGGTTACATCTCCAAGTCGTTTTATAATAGAAACAGGTGTATAATTTCTCATTGACTTATTTACTCCCCAAATCCTCATTTCAGAAAGATGACACTAATTAGGCTCAACAGTGTTCTCTAGCCTAAGGAGATGAAGTTTAATAAAACTGAGAACAAAACAATTTGCTACAACTTCTAAATAATTTGTATTGGGCTATATCCATTCCTTTTCTACCACAATTGAAATTCTGATTCAGACTCTAATATATTATTCCTTTATTATTTATTAGAGTAAGATAACACAAACAACACTTTAAAAAGTTCCCAATGTGTCATTTAGGAGTTTGGATTAAAAGCAATTTAAAATTAATGTGGTCAACTTAAAAAGAAATACCAGCTATGCGCAGCTGGTATTTATTGAAATAATAATAGCTACCTTACTAAACAGAGGAAGCTGCCCAGATAGGTCACAGAAAGACAAGGAATGAGGGAATGATTCTAGATTCACATTTGGCACAAAGGACAATTTCTCAAGAAAGATAGGTGATTTATTTCTTCAGGATGACACTATCCAATTGAGTTAGCTTTTGATTCTTGAACCATTCAGCTGATAATATGAATCCCAGAAGATAATCTGATTGACATTTTTTCCCCAAAATTAACACCAATGTGAAAAACAAGTATTCATACAGAAAAATCCAGGTGTTCACCAAAATGAAAATGAAAGATCAACATTCTATCTGCTGCTCAGCCAGAGTCAATGCCTTCGCTCTTTCTTATAAGCATCCCAATATGATCAAAACTTTCAAAATAGTTTTATCCTAAACATTAAGGATTAAACCTTAATGTCTAGTCATCTCCCTTTTATAAATATTTTAAATTTTAATTATGTGCATTTAAAAATTATGAGGTGAAAAAAAGAAAGCAATTTATGAATACTCAATTTTTTAAAGTAGAATGCAATACTAACAATAGTAAATGGGTTCAACAGGCATTATTGACGTCCAAGTTTAAGAAGAGCAGGATTCAAGAATCTATGCCCCATTGTCAAAAGCAGTGAAGGGTGTGAGTTGATTACCTACCTACAAGGGAGTTAGTCTGCCACAGGTCCCTGGATGCTGGCAGAAGGCATGAGAAAGAAAGGATGGTACTATACTCACAGCGCTAGCAATCGCCAGAGTATCAGCATTGCACTCCATCCCCAACTTTCAATTCTGACATAGTGAAACAGTGCAGGCCAGAAGATGCCTGCACACATAGTGAATCTTATTCCAGGACAAGAACCCTGAGCTGAGAGAACCCAAAACTTTTATAATTAGCAATAAGCATGCCTGACCTTCTCCTGGAGAGAAATAGTATATTGATGGTACTGGACAGCAAAGAAGCTTGCTCTTTACTCCAGAGAGAGACACTATCTCCAGTTTTCAGGGCTGTTTGCTGCACAGGTATCCTTGTAAATTTAGTCCAGAACAAAGGGAGTCAACATCTCAGTTTTGCAAGATGGGCAAAAACATATGACACCTTAAGACCTCTTAACATCCATTCTCCCAAACTTTCCCAGTCTTGAAAAGTGTGACCCTCTTCTCTATTCACAAGGCATAGCTGAGTTAAGTAAACCTGTCACAGAGTTGCAATTTTCTGTTCATTGTCTAAGTCACCACTCATATCTGCCTCCCTCATATTCAGCAAAAATCTTGGCCCTTGCAAATATTTTAATAAGATAATTTAAAATGAGTGATAGATTAATATTTGGCCAAAAATGTATAAACATGCATTCTCCACAAGAAGAAAAAAATCATTCTTAAAAAGTAAATCAAGATTATTAGTGAGAAATTTAAACCCTAAATTGTGCATATTCTCAATAGAAGTAATTTTAGTCGAAAGTCTTCCGTGATAAAAGACAGCCAATGCTTTCAATCTCTTTTGAGTACAAATATATCAACAAAGCTGTGTTCAAAGATGCATAAGTCTTCAAAGGCAAAATTCAACTTCAAAGCCACATCCAATGTATGCACAGAGGATGTCTTTAAGAGATTTTCAAGTCTTGGGTGAGTTTCATGATATAAAATCAGTCTGTTAAAGCTAATGAATAAAAAACACAAAGTCTTAGAAGAGCACATGTGCTTTGAAATGACACATGAGGGTATCACGATACAATACTAATATGGTACAAAATAAAACAATATTTGCAAATATTGGATTGGATAAATAATATTGAACGATTTGATGAGCATTAGGAACATCATTTCTTTCTTTCCTTTTTATTTTTTAAAATACCCCAACAGAATTAACAAGGCAACTGTAAGACAGTTTCTCTACTATAAGATTTGTTAGTAGAGAATCTTAGTAGTGGCCATTGTGTGTTTTCTGGTACCTGATTTGTTCAATCCATAGAAAGAGCTAAGGATAGTGAGTTCTGAGCTATATTAAAGGAACAGTCCAAGAGCTCTTAACCAAAGTTAAGTCTTAATTTGTGATGAATTTCCTGAGAGGTAAAACGGATATAACTGCAGGGGAAACCTTGCCCCACACACTTGTCCTTGGGCCAGTAAGAAGCACTCCAGGTCTGGACTCTGCCAATAGTTGATATCATGGCTCTTTCAGAGACTTTGCCAGTTGGTCCTCAGTCCACTAGACATATCCTTGCCTTGAACCTCAGAGCCTCAGATTTAGTAACTCCTACCATTCTCCTCTCTTCAATCCAAGGACTATCCCTCAAAGCATATCCAGCTGTGTCCCATTATTCCTCTAGGCCAGTGGTTCTCAACCTTCTGGCCCTTTAAATACAGTTCCTCATGTTGTGACCCCCAACCATAAAATTATTTTCGTTGCTACTTCATAACTGTAATTTTGCTTCTATTATGAATCGTAATGTAAGTATCTGATATGCAGGATGGTCTTAGGTGACCTCTGTGAAAGGGTCGTTCGACCCCCCCCGCTGCTCTAGGCTATCCCTCCTAGGGTATAGAGAACCAATATGCTGGTGTTTGACGACGCTGTGCCTTAGAGCCAGGTATAAGAGTAAACTTCATCTTCTCTTTGCCCTTTCATTAGAGTGCAAGGGATCTGAATGGGTCCGCCAGGTCTTCTCTAGTGATTTTTTCAAGCTTCAGAGAATCTAATCCTGAGTATTGGCAGTGGGTGCACAATACAGCTTTGCTTTTTGTTCTGGTAAAAGTAAGTGTCATTTTATCCCAGTTCTGTTGTCTACTGAGATTACCAGCAGCGTAATGATAAGAAGTACAATACAAAGATTGAAAATGACTAGTTGATGGAATATTATCCCCATTCCTTGTTGAGGGATTAAAGACCTGGCCTCGTCAGTTTCTTTCTGTAAACCCTCCAGTACAGCGGGAAGCTTTCAGCCCACCCAGAGCCACTGTAATCATCACTGCTGTCATGCAGTCAGGTGCATCGGCCACCTTACTCACCAAGGCATTTGATTTAGTGGGAACTTTATCAAAATAAACATGATAACCGTGAACCACAGTGCCAGCACATCCCACAAATTACAGCGCCTCACTTCCAGTTAGCAAGGATCACGGTGTTCACGTCCAAAGGCAAAACCTAACCAACCCCAGAATCCCATCCTTCAGGGTTGAATTTCTTGGAGAATTCCTGGCACTTGGTGTCATATCTGTCGGCATCAAGTCAGAAAAACAGAATCTTACATCAGTTAGGTGGAATGGATTTCATATGTGGGATTTTTGAACCGGTGTTGGAGTCTTGGAAAGGCACAAAGGGAATCCTGAAATTAAAAGAGACAGAGGAAGAAAGGAGCTGCAACTTTACAAATAAAGGAACCAGAGAGGAGAGGCTTGGGCTATGACAACCTGGGAGCTCTAGGATGAGAGACCCAAGAGTATTAGAGCTCAGACCTCTCGGGGGAGACACAGCCCAGATGCTTCTGGCATCTTGGAAGTTGAGAGAAGATACGAGGTGGAGCTGAGACTCAGACCTCTAAGGAGAGGGAAGCACATACACCTCTGGGGATGGCACCTCTGAGAGGAAACCATGAGGGCAATTCTGGTAGAGTGGGGAAAACCTGGACACTGGAACTGCTTGCTACTAATCAATGGGTGATCTTGGGCAGGGGGTGGGGGAGGGAGTTGCCAGGAAAATTATGCTGAGAGACAGTAAGCAAGACAGTAAGGGACGAGTCCCTTCCCTAACCCCTGCCTCCTGCGTCCCTCTAACATCCTCTGGCACATCTGGCTGGCAACCAATATCATGTACAAACGTACAGAATCTAGAAAAGTGACTGTCTTAAAGTGGGCATCTTTTAAAGAGAAGATAATTTATAGTCCACATGGAAGAAGAAACCTTCAATGGTGTATCCCATAACCAGTTTTTGCTCTTCATGATTGATACCAAAGAAATTTGACAGTGTGAAACAGAGCAGAAAAAACCACTGTAGATTTTTTTAAATCATGTTATCAAGTTGTCACATGAGCCTCATGTATTTAAACCAGTGAAGAAGTAGGCAATGATAAAATCAGTTACAACTGACTTCATCTTTCCCAACGTTTATGCTTTTATTTTGACATCAAACATTATTTTTATGTATATTTTACTTTTTGTGAATAGATCTACATACATAAAGTGTATTATGCAAATGGACTAGTTACCGCTTTCATATTCACAGCTCAGGAAATTTTGAAACGTTTCAATTAATTTGGAAATCTCTTCCACTCTATCAGATTTGTTTACATTTTTTTCTTGAAATTACTCCTCAATAAAGAAGACAGTCATAAAGTTAAAAATAATTTTTTAACCAGAAAATACTGCCTGCCCCCCAGACTCTCTTCAATGAAATTCCATATATTAAACAGAAAAATAATGGAGAGAACTTAAGTGCATTGCAATAATCTCAAACAGCAATAACCAATAACATATTAAATGTTATTTCTGAGTCTTAGAATTTTTACTATTTTAAATTCTATGAGTTGTTCTCATATGCTTATTGAGAGAAGTGTCCCATTGTAGTTACTGTGTAAAAAATGAGCTAAAATTCTGAAGAATTATGTTATATTCCTTGGTCTGCTCTTATTGACTTTTTCTATCAGCAGGCATCAGCAAAAATCTGAGACAGAAAGCTGGGGAGAGTGTGAGGGAGAAACAAATGAACCATGTGTGTCAGTTAATATTATGTGCAAAGTACTGTCCTAAGAGTTTAAAAGAATACAAAAAATGTGAATGTATGCATAATGTATGCAACATTGAGAGCTATAAACCATCATTTAGTATGAGTAGCAATCAGTCAAGTTAATATGACATAATAGCCAAGATAAGAAAATAATCTTAATGTCCATCAATAAATGGATGATAAAGATGTTATATAGCCCTGGCCTATGTGGATCAGTGGTTAGAGCATAGGCCCACCCACCACCAAAAGGTGGAGGGTTCTATTCCTGATCAAGGGCATGTGCCTGGACTGCAGGTTCAATCCCCAACCCCAATCAGGGTGCATGTGGGAGGCAACCAATGTATGTGTCAATCTCACACTGATATTTCTCTCCCTCTCCCCCTTCTTCCCTCCCTTCCACTCTCTCTAAAAAAAAAAAAATCAATGGAAAAATATCCTTGGGTGAGGATTAACAACAGCAAGCACACACACACAATGCAATAGTGTCCAGCCGTGAGAAAGAACAAAATACTGCCATTTGCAACAACATGGGTGGATCTTAGGGCATTACACTAAGAGGATTAAGTCAGACACAGAAAGACAAAAAGTGTCTGATCTCATTTATGTGATATCATAAATCTTAAAAAAAAACCACTTAAAAATATCTTTAAATTTTAAAAACATCTAACTCATAGAAACAGAGTATAGAACGTCGTTGCCAGAAGCTGAGGGCTGGGGAAAATGAGGAGAAGTTGGTCAAAGAATACAAAAGTCCAAGAAGACAAATGCATTCTGGAGATCTAATGCACAACATAAAGATTATACGGAACAATGCTGTACGGTACTGTGCTCGCAGTTTGCTAGGAAAGTAGCTCTTCAGTGTTCTCACACACACAAAAAATTGTCATTATGTGGCCTGATGGATGTGTTAGCTAAACCTAAAGTGGTAATCATATCTCATTATATAAGTGTACCAAATCAACACTTTGTACATCTTAAACTTATACAATATTATATAAAACGTTATGTGTCAATGATAGCTCTCTAAAGATGTAAAATATGCATTATCTCATTTCATTTGCATGAATGCCTAAGTTTGGAGATTCTAGATAACAATTGCTACCGTTTATCAAGCAAGTTCATTCTTAAAAAAAAATCAGGATAGCAAAGAATTTGTACGTTTGTTATTTCCCCACTCCTCATAGTTTTTTTTTTAATCATTTGGGAAGTATATTATTTCACAAACTTAAATAATGTTTGTCTATTTTCCAGGCATAGATAAAGGGAAATTTCGGTATTTTGGGGGGACTCTGAAAAGGCATTTAAGTAAGAGGTCTATGGGCAAGGTTTTTTTCCCCTTCAAAATGTGCCTGCTCCTCAGCACTGGAAGCAAGATTACAGCCAAGAATGCTTCACCGGGGGGCTTTGAACTGGCGCCGGGAGCTAAGCTCCGTGGGCTTTCTGAGCTGTGAATTACCTCTGATTACCAGGTCACAGATCTTCCCAATTGATTAGGGAGCATATTTCCTTTGTGTGAGGATTCTCGGCTGTCCCAGAGTGACAATTGTAGTGTATAAACTGAGAGTCTCTACCCATGGAATTTCCTATGAGGAATTATCCTGGACCCAAAACTGAGTTATTTCTTTGCACTCAGAGTAGTGACTGGATAATCTTACATAGGGACCCAGAATCCAATGAAGGACTTAGTGCTACACATAAAGGATTTTAATAGAAATACCATCCTATATAATAAAGAGCTAATATGCTAATTAGACCAGACAGCGGAATGACCTTCTGGAATGACCAGTGGGTGGGGACAGTGGTGGGGCCGCAAGGCAGCCGGGGTGCGAGGCAGCCAGGGCTGCAAGGGCCGAGCCCCTTGCACAAATTTTGTGCATCAGGCTCTAGTTATGTAATAATAAGAAAAATTCTTATTTCCTTTAGCTTATTTTGGTTTCTGTGATTTTGAACTGCAATATATACAATATACCAGACATTCTGAAGAGTCTGCTATTGGAAGAGATTTAAGAAAAATAAAATGTGCATCTAATTTTCATAAGAATAAGGAACCTACTAGAAACTAGGACATAGAAAACTGTAAACATGTTATGCAGAACTGAAAATTTTTCTTGAAATGGGATTTGAATATAAGTAAACCAAATATAAGAGTGGCTTTAATAAAAGACACTACAGTCTTCTAAATTGTGAACCTACTGTATTTAATTATGGTTGGTTTCACTTAGAGAAGTGTATGTTTCCCAGAATAGAATAGGCCTGCATGCAGGCATGCACACACACACACGCGCACACACACATGCACGCAATACCTAAAATCATCCTATTGTATATCTCTCCCTCACGTACACATATAGGCTTTTTCAAAATTTTATTGATTTTTTACAGAGAGGAAGGGAGAGGGATAGAGAGTTAGAAACATTGATGAGAGAGAAACATTGATCAGCTGCCTCCTGCACACCCCTACTGGGGATGTGCCCACAACCAAAGTACATGCCCTTGGCTGGAATCAAATCTGGGACCTTTCAGTCCACAGTCTGATGCTCTATCCACTGAGTCAAACTGGTCAGGGCCACATATAGGCTTTTAAAATAACATATAAATACATACATAAAAGAGATAATTCACAAAACTAATTGACTTTGTTATGGTCCTATAAAAATTGTAATAAGCAAACACAGCCATAGATGTCAGAGGAACAGCTACCTAAACAAAATCAGCAATGTAAGGTCAGAGCTATAGTTGGGATGCTCTTGTGAAAATGGAGGAACAGAGTGACAGAAGCCAGATGTCAAGGCAGTTTCTATTATAAAGAAAGAAACTGGCTACAATGGAGCAAGATTCAGCACTGAAACTTGTGGAGCACAGGGCACTCTGGTGTTATGACAACCTGGCTACTGCTATTTGAACCCTTCCCAGCCCTGCCTCCCCAGAAGTGTGTGTGCACCTTGGGAGGAAGAGGGGAGACAGACCTGAAAGCACTGTCTCACTAAATTGAGTGACACCTTCCACCTTCCAATACAAAAACACAAAAAAGAAGACTGAGTCTCCTCAATTCACTGTAGCTCTGGTCAGTCTCAGCACCGAGAAAGTCTTGGGAGGCATAATGGTCAGTGGGGATCTGAACCTATATTTTATATATTTGATGCTCAGACCTGTGGAATCAATGAATAGCCTGGAATGGAGAATTAAGCAGCAATTGGGAATAGCCTACTCTGTTTCCAAAGCTCATCTGGGACGCCCGGAAGGACTAGTACGAAGAACCTTGAAAATTGCAGTTACTCAGTGCAATGTGTTTATTAGTTTTAATTGGACTGCATTAGTTCCTGGAGACTAGTAAAGCCTGAGTATTTATGAAGACATTTATAATAGTGCAGAAACCCATGAGTTCAGTCTAAAGTTTAATGACTTCCCCTCAGAAATTAACATCCCTAAGACTGACTTTGTGAAATCAGAAAGCATTCTGGCAACATAAATGGAGAATTCTTTAATGTGTTATCAGTGCACTTTGGTGTGTATGTTTTAGCAGTTCAGTAGTCTACTTTTGTTAAGTCAAAAAAGAAGCAAGGTTAGGAAGTTATATAGAAACTAGAGGCCTGGTGCATGAATATTCATGCACTGGACAGGGGTCCCTCAGCCCGGCCTGCCCCCTCTCACAGTCCAGGAGCCCTCAGGGGTGGGAAGTGACCTGGCAATCAGGGGAAGGCAATGCCCCATCACACCTCTGCTGCTGCCACTGCCGGCAGCACAAGCCTCGGCCAACCCTGGTTACCTGAGCTTCGGGCGGCCCTGGGAGGCTGGGCAGCTGACATCCAAGGCTTGCCTGCACCTCGGGAGGCCCTGGGCAGCTGGGAAGCCACCATCTGAGGCTTGCTTGTGCCTCAGGCCAGCCCTGGGGGTCTGGGGGGCTGAGGAGACTGGGGGACTCCAGAGGCAGGTGCGTGGCAAGGCTGGGCCCGCCCCTAGGTGGGGCTGAGGAAACTAGGCACTGCCATCTTTTGGCTGTGGGTGCTGCCACCTTTGAGGGCGTGGCAGTCAATTAGCATATTCCCTTCTTATTGGCTGTGGGTGCCACCATCTTTGAGGGCAGGGGCAATGAATTAGCATGTTCCCTCCTTATTGGCTGTGGGTGCCGCCATCTTTGCAATGTCATGAGGGTCAATTAGCATATTCCCTCTTTATTAGATAGGATTTATGCAAATGATAGGTGGGATCGTCCAGGGACAGTTGTCTTACTCAAGACTCAGTTAATGGGTTTGTAAACTAATGATCCTTTGTATTTTGAGAAAAATGCCACTTAATTCCTAGAACTTTCAAATGAATAAATTATGAAATTTTATCATTTTAATTAGCAAAAATATGAATATGATCATAAGAACATAATATGGGCATTTAAAAAGTCTTTAATAAATCAGCCATGTTTTTCCTTTCTTCTTTTCTAAGATCTCAAAAGTAACAAATTATAGAAACTTTTGAACAAGTGTTTATATAGAAAAAGTATGTGGAAAGATGTTAACTAAACAAAAACACAACTTTCATACAAATGTTCACACACACACACACACACACACACACACACACACACCAGACACTCATTCCTTTCCATCTGTGCATTTTGGTCAGGAAAGAGGACTAAGAATAAAACTTTCAAGAACAAATTTAAATAGAAGAAAGATTTTTTAATTTTTTTGGTAAGATAAATTTCCTTTAAAAATACTAAATATGTAACCAGGGACATATTGATGCCTTGCTCTTTTCCTTCCTACCAAATAATAATAAAATAATAATAATAACAACAACAACAATAATAATTCAATTTTAGGGAAAATAATTGACTTTTTTGAAGAGTGATCTGTCAATCAAGCAGGCTCTGTGCCACACCCATTTGTCTGCTAGGAGATTGGCAGGTAATTAGAAGTCAAGGGAACAATTAACCAGGTAAGCTGACTTACCAAGTAAAATCTTGACTTTGACTAAACTTTTTATTGATTTTAGAGAAGAAGGGAGAGGGAGATAGAGATAGAAACATCAATGATGAAAGAGAATCATTGGCTGCCTCCTACCCACCCCCAACTGGGGATTAAGCCTAAAACCCAGGCATGTCCCCTGTCAGGAAATTGAACCATGACCTCCTGGTTAATAGATCAGTGCTCAACCACTGAGCCACACCAACCTGGCTGACATTGCACTAAACTTTTAAAATGTGTTTTTGTGGAGAAAAATGAAGTTATCCCAAGAGCCCACCAAGAGTCAGAATGTAACTGGGGGGAAAAAGTTTTAATTACTTCTTTTCAAATTTGATAGCTTAGATACATACTTAAATAGCAGGTGTTATTTAAAAGTATGCTATAGTTTTCTCCTGGTATAGCTTGGTGATTATTATTTTTATATGTGGAAAAAAAGCAATTATAATAAAAGAAAATTTAGTTATCCTTGTGGGGGATTTCATGGTTACTGGTTTCACATGAATATATCTCTAGATAGTGTTAAATTGTTAAAATAAAATGATGCTAACAAGCTATAATATTCTCCTACATGTTTTATAAAAGGGAAAGAACTTTAGAGGAACAGAACGGTCACCATTTCAATGGTATTACTTATACATTCATGGCCATCAATGCATGTTAAAAGCTGAATTGTGACATTTACTGTAGGGCTTCATTGGAATATGAGCAGTTAAGCTATAACGGCTTAGAAACAACCATCGTGACTCCCTATGAAACAGAGGTTAAAGAAATGTAAAAGAAACTGTATCTCGTTTTCTCCTATGGAAAATGCCTTTAAAAATCTTTAATATGGCCTGGCCAGCATGGATCAGTGGTTGAGTGTCGACCTATGAACCAGGAGGTCATGGTTTAATTCCCAGTCAGGGCACATGACATAGTTGTAGGCTCAATCCCCAGTGTGGGGCGTAGAGGAGGCATCTGATCAATGATTTTCTCTCTCCCTTTCCCTTCCTCTCTGAAATCAGTAAAAAAATGTATTTTAAAAAATCTTTGGTATGCTTTGCAATTTATTTTGTCCTTTAATTAAACACAATATTTTAAAATTTGGAGTATGTCCCACGGTCAGAAATCTCTGACTCATCTGGGATCCAGTAGCATGCCAGGAGCTTTTTTTTTTTTTTTTTTCCAAAAGATGTACAATTGTCTATTGCAGATGGCATGTTCTGGATCAAAAACTCTTGTGGTCAATGCTATGATTGTTCCATTAGGTCTTATCACATATGGCATCTCTTCCCATCACTGGTGGCATTAATAACACAGAGACCATCATATAGACCAAGGTGTCTAGACCTGCTGTGGAGCACTTCCGGTCTGCTCCACTGAATGCCAGCAGCCTGTCCTGTCACCCACCGTGTGGTCTGAGGCACACTTCTAAGTGGGAACCATGCTGTCTCTAGAACTCAAAGAAGCCTATCAAGTAGTGTACTTTCTGGAGTGTGTACTTTCATCCTTTATTGTGGGAGATTCAAGACACAATAATTTGTCTTTCACTCTCCTTGGTTCAAATGGTCAGGGTAACTATAAATGTCACCACCTTTTTTTTTTTTAAGCAGAAGTTGTGGGTTCATACTGCTTTTATAGACTTCTTGACACATTCCCTTCTGAAATTAAAATACCAAAATAATAAAAGTATATTTAAAATAAAGTTTAAAAACCTATACTAAATTCTCTATAAAATTATAATACACATTTCTGCCTCTAATTAGATTGCTATGTTTCACCACTTCAACCTTCCTGAAGTCATTGTGTAACTGATAAAGTTAATGTGTATTAGTTCCCATTGTCGTGATAGAAAGTGAAGAGAATTTTGAAGATGACCAAAATACTTTATATAGGAAACTGAGTATAAACTCCCAAACCTGAGGGATATTAAAATATTTTTATTTTAAGTTTAGACAATTAAAAGATGAGATATATAATCTGCAATCAATAAGATTTTGCATTAAATTGTGATGATACATTCTGCAAAAAATCCTAGAAGACATTGTTTCAAATTGTATCTTCTGTGAACTAGGGTAAACTTGATTCCATTATATAGATTCTAAAAATTATCACCAAGACAAAATATTTGGGTAATCTGGAGTAAATTCACTAATATATTAAATTCATTGATTGTTAATGCAAATTCTAACATTTTAATTTAAAAAATGCACTGAAAAAGATCAAGACTTTAGCAAGTCTGGTCTATGGGGCTTATGCCACAATTAAACAGAAATGTTACCAGAGTTATTTCATTTGACAAAATGATTCGTTCCATATTGCAGTTAAGAAAAATGATTAGAGCTTTTTGATTCAGTTGGCAGAAAGATGTTGAAAGTGTTTCAAATTTATTCAACTGCTTTCTGGAACCTCATAGCTACTTCCTATAATTGCCCACTAGATTTTCATAGCAACATCAGAAAACAGTAACAACTTTCATGTTAAATCACCCAGACTTCTTTAGTTCTAACCCTGTTGAATTTCCTATTGAACTTCAAAATTTTTACTGATCACTCAATATCAATAACAATGTTGCTGCCTTCTTTTTAAGATAAAATTACTCTTGTATTTCAGCAGACTGGTTACCTCCTCTCCTTTCTTCTCTTCTTTCTTCTAAAATGCCCGTGGATATATATTATGGTGATAATTAATTAATGAAAATCCTTGTTTCATGAGACACTGTCATTGTTCATTCTCTTTCTTTCAACATTCTATAATCTTTATATATAAGAGCCTAAGTGATCGTTAAGACGGAACAACCAGAACGATCAGTTGACCAGTTGCTATGACATGCTCTGACCTCCAGGGGGCAGACGCTCAACACAGGAGCTGCCCCCTGGTGGTCAGTGTGCTCCCACAGGGGGAGCGTCACTCAGCCAGAAGCCAGGCTCATGACTGGTGAGCACAGCTGCAGCGGCAGGAGCCTATCCAAATTCCGTGGCAGCACTACCGAGTGGTGGCAGCAGGCACAGTGGGCCGGGATAAGCGTGAGCGGCATGGCCCCCAGCCCCAGTTTGGGCTCCTCCCTGGCCACTTGCTGCTTGGCACACTGCTACATCCCCTGAGGGGTCCCGGATTGTGAGAAGGATGTCAACTGCTCGTTTAGGCCCGATCCCTGCGGGGAATGGGCCTAAACTGGCAGTCCAACATTCCCTAAGGGGTCCCAAATTGCAAGAGGGCACAGGCCAAGGCTGAGGAACACCCTCCCTGGCCCCCCAGTGCACAAATTTCTGGGCTTCTGGTATACAATAAGTACAAATAAAGCTATACTGTGCATATGCTAACTCCCAGTTCAGAATCAATTATACTTCACATATATATGCTTATTAATCATTTCTTATTATCTCTATGATATGTATTTTTTATAAAAATATGCACTGTGATTAAACAGTTCCTGAAAGTTTATTTTGGGCGAGCAAGAGTACTAAATTTAAAAGTTGGAATGACCTGAATTATTCAGAACTATGGAAACTTAAAGACCCTTAAGGCTTTAATATTTTTTTTAGAATTTATTTGGGAAGACACACTATGTAAGTTAAAGCAATTAAACATGGAGGCCATTAGAACGGCATGGCTCTGAGGCATTGGTAGCCAAGGTAAGCAAACCAAAGCCTTAGAGTCCAGCCACTCAAACCCAAGAAAGTGAAAATGAAGAACAACCAATCACAAACAGCCAACTAAGCTTTCCCAAATAAGACAACTGCTTAAGCTACAGCCAATCAAATAATTTCCTTGTTTTGCTTCAGCCTCTTTTCAATAAAAAAAAAAGCACCCCATGAGCTCCAGTTGGTGGAGGACTCCTAACCACTTCAGGTTTAGTGCTGCGTGATTCAATGTTTATGAAAAAAAACGACAACAAACTTGTAACATGTTCATGTACCTCAGTTTACCTTTTAACATATACTTATGAATCAGTTTAAAATTAAAAGATATCCTGGGGTTAAAAGCAAACTGATATAGATTATATGTGGCATTATTCTATTATTTTCATAGAGGTCCATTTAGGATACTAAGTGGTTAACTTAGGATACCAAGAAGGTACAAATTGAATTGGACATATTGGGCAACAAATGGAGAGGTGTTCAGACCAGGACAAAAGGACCACGTGTTATAAGTCAGACTGGGTCAACATGTCACAGAGGGGAGAACCAGGAGACCTCACCCCAGGCATGGTTAGCTGCTCTTTGAACACAGCTGGATTAAACAGATCCTGCCAAAAGGAAATCATTAGGGGATCTTTTAGCACAATAATGTATGAAAAAGACATTTCCATCCTTATTTCACACTAACTCATTTCATAACAGCATACTTTTGCTTCCCAAAGAATTCATTTGATTTTTCTTTGCTTTTGTGAAGATTTTACTTTTATAATTACAAAGGGACCTGTTACTAAATTTGTCATTCCTCTTTCACCTAAATTCCATTACTAATCTACCTAATGTATTATTAATTAAGAGTATTAGCACAACAAATTTCGACATAACAACAAATTGGAAAAACATTCATAAACTCAGAGAGTGAGCTTTTGTTTTCCAAAAAATTATAAAAATATACCACACATAGTATTAAGCTTCTTACTAAGTGGTAAGTTAAAATACAAGTTGTCTTTGAAGTCAGTTAAAAATATTTTTTAAAGTTCCTTGTGTAGTCTTTTAGTATGACAATGGCTGTTACTAGCAAAAATAGTCCTATCTGTGTTATGGGTTGGCGTAGGTAAACACATTAAATTTTTTCAAGAATTTACATTGACTATTATTAGAAAGCATAAAGTTTCAATGTGTTGAACTACTGGGGCTGACCGGCAGACCCTGAGTGACGGATGAATGATTACACTGACCCACATTTCTGTGAAAGAGAGGGCTAAGGGACTGCTTGGCTTGAGAAACCAAACAGCCCTGTTCACCTGCCTCCTTAGGCTTTTATTGTAACAATAGCTTGAACTAAAATTAACTATTAGATACTGTCAGCAGGGTAAGCATCCTTGAGAAGACACATGCATCTGCAGTGTCCTTTAAGCAAGGACATCTAAAGATTAAATATAAAGATCCCAGTAAAACACCCAGGGGCTCAGACTTGTTTGGAAAAGTCAAGGCAGGGGTTGCCGCCTTCAGCCAGCTCCCCTTAGAGGCCCCCGACCATTCGGAGATTCCTCCTTAGAAACTTTACAACCAAGTCCTGTGCTTCCCCACATTGAACAATTCCCTCATCTCCTCTGATATTATATTTGTTATGCTGCATCCTCTCTTAGGTTCTGTAGAAGTAACAGCAATGGTACACAAAATATTCTGTATACTTGTATGTGAATATACTTGAGTATTTAATTTTTCTGTTGTTTATATAGTAACATAAATCACATTTGTGAGAGCTGTTTGTAAATAGTTGTCTTAATTTTACTAATTTTTGTTCACATCTATACACAGAATCTCACAAACATAATTTTGTTAGTTTCAGGACTAAGTAAATATTTATTATAATGTATATGTTTCTCATTAGGCAATGAATGTATTTTCACCTAAATGGTTGTTGTTGTTTTTTGCTTATTAACTGGTAACTTAAAAGAAAAGAAAGGAATGTTATTATAGCTATTTATATTCTGACAAAACCAATTTTTTTCTTCATTATATTAGCAACATAAAAAGTAAACTTCTCAAAAATGTGCTTGGTATTAAAAGGGCTGTGTCAAAATATCATGTACCCATAGGAAATATTAAGAGTTAAGGTGGATCAGAACCAAATAGTATATGTCCTTGGAGTGTAATATAATTAATTATATAGGACAGGAATAATTACAGGGTTTTTGTCAGGGGACTACTATAGTGGAAATGGTGTTTTGGGAAGATTAATTTAATCCATAGCCAAAATAGTTTAGAGGTTGGAGAGTATAAAGAAAAGTCAGTTAATAACCTACTATCATTATACAGGATTAAAATAAAAATTCAGATAGCCATGGAATTGGGATGAGATATTTCATAGAGAAAAAACATAGGATTAGATGAAATAATCATACATTGAAGGTGAAAAAGAGCAAGAGATATTAAAATTAAAATTCGATTTTGTTTTTTCCACATTAAAAAAAATTCTAATGCAAAAAAAATTCTGGGGCTGGTGCAGTTGGCCAGCGTCCCTGCCAGGGCCCTCGGTTCCCATCTGCTTGCGCGGGGGAGGGGGGACAAGAGGAAAGGGCGGTTGAACAAGGAGCACTGGGACAAGTTATTGAGAAAGGAAAATAATTACACGAGCTTTTATTCAGATTCCCCCCTGGTTCATTAGAACAGGTCACATGAGCACTGATTACTGATGACCATGATGACCATATCAGCACCTTCCCTTGACTCTTGGCATCTGTCAGATGGGACAAGAACCAGCAGGCCACTGAGATTTTGGATACTTATCCCTCTGACTCTCCAGGTGGACCACTATCTGGCAGTGATGAATTCTGCCCACAGAGGCCACAGCTCACATCAGGTGGCTCTTCCCTACACTTTCCTGGGCATAGGGAGTGGTCACGCTGCCTTCCTTGCCCCTGTTGGCTTCTTTCGTTGGTTTCCCTTAACCCAGCCTACGTGATTGCAAATAGTTCCTCAATTCTTCTATTATTCCTGCAGAAACCCAGAATAATATAGGAGAAAACAAATAATTTTTATTAAAAACTTATTTCTGAATAAAATTGGGGGGAGGGGATATGTCCATAGATATTGTGTAGGAAACTAGCAAATAAAAATTGAGTTGGTTAATATAAATTAAATACTTTGATATGCAAAAAATATCTGACCTAAGAAACATTTTAAACAGCCAATAAATTATTATTATGTGAAGGTGAATGACAGATGTTTATGATTTTTAAGGACTGAGATATAAAAGGGGTCAGAAAACACACCATTCATGTGTTCATCTTTTAAAAACCACTTAAAGGTATATCCCCATCAAATGGACATATTACAGGCTTTGAAATCAGTTAAAATGGGTGTAATTGAAAATAACTTCAGAAAAACATGATTTCTAAGCTGAGTAAAATGTGAAAAATTTTTCTGGAAAAAATATTATTCATATAATATTGCAAAACAGTAATCAATATTTCAAGTTCAAAATTATAACAACAAGATGGAGAAATTAAAGGAAGTTTGCTTTTAAAGAAATTTTCACAAGTATTTATTATACCACTTATTACAGTTTCATTCTTGTATTGATAATTATTAAATTAAAAAAAATAATTTGAAAAGTAAAAGATAACCACAAGTAAAATTTAAAACAAAATATATACCCTTCAAGACACTGAAGAAAACAGTAAACAAAAAACAAGTAATGTAAAGAAAGTGTGTATATCAAAGGGGAAAAAAAGGAAACAAATAAATTGCAGGTGACAGAACTGAGCCAAATATTTTTATAACACTTGTAAATAAAATAAAACCTTCTATTCAAACAACAAACACATAAGAAACTCTGACTGTGATGGGGTTCTCAACCTGTGGGTCATGACCCCTTTGGGGGTAGAACGACCCTTTCACAGGGGTCGCCTAAGACCATCGGAAAACACATATATTTTTTGTGATTAATCACTATGCTTTAATTTATGCTTTAATTATGTTCAATTTGTAACAATGAAAATAATCCTGCATATCAGATATTTACATTACGATTCATAACAGTAGCAAAATTACAGTTATGAAGTAGCAACGAAAATAATTTAATGGTTGGGGGTCACCACAACATGAGGAACTGTATTAAAGGGTTGTGGCATTAGGAAGGTTGAGAACCACTGCCATAGATCATACAACTTCCAAAAGACGTGCTTTATACAGAGTGACACTAAATAGCATAGGTAACGTCACAGGCAAATTTTACAAATGCAAACAAAATTCAAGGCAAAAATCATAAAGTGGTCCACAATTATTCATTTCCTATAAGTACAAAGAACTTTTATAATATAATCAAATTTATACAGAAACTCTTTGTGATAAATGAAACTGAAAGAAATATGTAGATACTAAACTGCTTAAAATATAAAGAAGGCATTACCATTAATTCAGAAGCTATAGAAAATCAATGGATTTCTGTCATGTAAGCTAACATGTAAAATAGTATAATTATCATCATAATTTTATGCAAGGTCTGTAACATATAACAACAAATGTGGTAACAACATGCATCTGTGAACTTTCATAATGAGACTAAAATGAAAATACTTGCATTAAATGACCTCTAGTTCTCTTAGAGTTTTGTTTTTATTTTTATTTTTTTTTTCTGCTGTGTTCCAAAACTTATTGGTAAGTTACTCCCTGGATGCATGAATATTTTTCTTTTATCTTTTTTTTTTTTTGAACCTGCATCATGTCTTTCAGGTCACTAGAGTAACATCTTAAAAATTATTGCTTCAGTGGTTTCTCATAGAATGTACTTTTCAGTCTCACTTCCTATATTATATTCTGGGCAACTGCCAGAAAATTACAAGACACTTTTCTTGTAGTAGTTTGTCATTTTAGGCATCCAGTCTTGGCAGAAAATCCAAAGATCGAATGAGAAAAAGGTCAAATCTCCTAACATTGAGGAATTTATACAACTCCAAGTACAAGTTAACTCCAAAGCGCTCCTAAGAGACCAAACACAACAGTTATGTCTTGATATACAGGTTGTTGATGAAATAAATTTGTCCTTTCAAGTAGAGTTTAATTTTTAATTAGCCAGCCAGATTTTGTTGACCTAAACTGTCCATTAAATAAGATGCATTAGAAGAACTATTAAAAATTCTAACAAAAATTTCTTTATTAAAATGTACATTTCCATTAGCTGCAAAAATTTCCTCACCACTTACTTCCTGGGCAAAATTGCTTATTTCTTAGCTTTACAATATTGGGATGAAAATAGGCTATAGCAGTGCATCTAAGTGTGACAATTTCTGTAACCCACTATAATGGTGTACTTTCCTATAATAAAATCCTATAAACATCAAAATTTTTGTAGTTAAATTATGTGTAATTGTGGCATTGAAAATATATTACATCATAAAGTTAATTTTCTCTTTTGACTTTCTCCTCTGTTTGCATTTAATTCTAAGACATTGAAAAAATACATTTAAAAATACATTTTTATTGATTTTAGAGAGGAAAGGAGAGGGAGAGAGAGATAGAAACATCAATGATGAGAGAGAATCATTGACTGGCCTCCTGCACACCCCCTACTGGGGATTGAGCCCAAAACAGGGCATGAATCCTTGACCGGAATCAAACCTGGGACCCTTCAGTTCACACGCTGATGCTCTATTCATTGAGCCAAACCAACTAGGGTGAAAAATACATTTTAAGACTCAATCCATAAAGAAATGATTGATAAGCTAGTCTTTAAAATTAAAGACCCTCCAAAAGACCATGTCAAGAAAATGAGAAGACAAGCCACAGACTGGTAGAAAATATTTGAAAAACACACAAACATCAGATAAAGCATTGTTACCCAAAATACAGAAAGAACTATTAAATGCAACAATAAGAAAATAAACAACTTGATTTAAAATTGGGGGGAGCCCAGCCAGCATGGCTCAGTGGTTGAGCATCGACCCACGAAACAGGAGGTCATGGTTTGAATCTCAGGCAGAGCACATGCCCAGTGGAGGGCATTCATGAGGCAGCCAATTAATTATTCTCTCTCATTATTGATGTTCCTATCTCTATCTCTCTCTCCCTTCCTCTCTGAAATCAATAAAAATATACTTAAAAATAAAATTGGTGGAGAAAAGGACAGATGTAATACTTTCAACAATAAAAATAAGGAAAAAAAAAAGTAAAATTGGGCCAAAGACCTTAATAGACAGCTCACCAAAGATATACAGAGGCCACATAAATACATGAAAAAATGTTCCAAATCATATGTCATCAGAGAAATGCAAATTAAAACATCACTATTAGAATGGCCAAAATATAAAACACTGACAACACCAAAAGGTGACAAGGATATAGAGCAACAGGAACTCGCATTCATTGCTAATGGGAGTGCAAAATGGTAAAGCCACTCTGGCAGTTTTTTTTTTTTACAAAAGAAAGCATGATGTTACCATATAACAGGACAATTATATTCCTTGGTATTTACCCAAAAGAATTGAAAATGTATGTCTGCACCGAAAGCTGCACATGGATGTTTTTAGTAGCTTTATTCATAATTGCCATAGCTTGAAAGCAATCAAAATGTGCTTCAGTAGGTAAATGGATAAATAAATTGTGGTGTATCCAGACAATAGAATATTACTCAGTGCTGAAAAGGAATAAGCTATCAAGCTATAAAATACATATTAATGGGTGAAAGAAAATATGAAAGGGCTACATATTATATGATTGCAACTATATGACATTCTGGAAAAGGCAAAACTGTGGAGACAGTAAAAAGATCAGTGGTTGTTAGGAATTGGGAGGGGAAAGACTAAAGAATAGGTAGAGCACTGAGGATTTTTAGGGTAGTGAAACTACTCTGTATGATGCCATGATGATGTATACATGTCATTATACACTTGTCCCAACTCATAGATTATACAACACCAACACTAAGGTGAAATATGAACTTTGGATAATAATGGTTTGTCAAAGGTGCATCAATGGCAATAAACGTAACACTGTGGTGTGGGATGTTGATCATGGTGGATGCTGTGCATGTCTGGGGCAGGCGTATATGGGAAATCTTTGTGCCTTCCTCATAATTTTGTTTTTAACCTAATATTAGTTTACCAAATTATGCTATAATGCGTAACTATTGTGTAAAATAGGATATATGTCTAAAGAATATCCTTGACGTAATTAACATACATGATGATTTTTTTTTAATCATCATGAAGAACAATGCAGAGTTAGAGGTGTGAATGAGAGAAAACCTAATGCACTTTTTTTTTTACTGTTTAAAGATTTAGAATGTCTGTTTAAAGTGATTTGGTCTTTCCTGGGTTCCAAATAGGTTTCCTCTCAAATGTGTTAAGAAGTTGCCACTTTCCTGTCACCTGCTATTGTTGGTTGGAGCGTTGGCTGTTACCTCTGAGGGAATACCACTCTTGCCCAGGCCTTGGCTCCTGTCCTTAGCTGTGGTGCTCTCTGAGGCCAGGGCCAGCCTCCAGGTTTTTTGTTTTGTTTTGTTTTTGTTTTTAATATATTTTATTGATTTTTTACAGAGAGGAAGGGAGAGGGATAGAGAGTTAGAAACATCGATGAGAAAGAAGCATCGATCAGCTGCCTCCTGTACACACCCTACTGGGGATGTGCCTGCAACCAAGGTACATGCCCTTGACTGGAATCGAACCTGGGACCCTTCAGTCTGCAGGCTGATGTTCTATCCAATGAGCCAAACCAGCTAGGGCTCCAGGTTTATTTTCATGTGTTTTCTGGCCCCTGACCCAGGGTAGAACTTGGCTCCTAGGAAAGCCGCACATCTATGGTGGGCAGCCTTAAACACCTGGTATAAACTGAAAGGAATGGGAAAGGATGTAAAAGAGGTAAAAGTCCAATATTCTAGCAATTCAGAAGGGCCCAGGAAAGCAAAATAGAAATCAATAGTATTATAATATCTAACAAATATTGAGTATTTACATTGCACACATTCCTCTAAGAATTTAATATGTTAACTCTTAATCCTCAGAATAACCCTATGAAGTAGAGGCTATGAAACTGAATTACCATCACACACAAAATTCAATCAGTGATGGAGCTTTAAATATGAAAATAAAACTTTCAAAGACAATATCAGAGAATAGGTTAGTAACATACTTTTTACACAAAACACAGAAAGTACAAAAAAAAAGCATTATACATTCAACTGCACAGAATTTAAAATTTTAATATTCATTAAATGTTACCATAAAGAATATGACAGCACTAGACAAAGGTATTTGTGAACTAGAAATTGACACAATACTTACATACAAAATATATAAAGAACTTTCATGGTCAAGAATATTAAGACAAACAACAAAAATTTCCCAGAATTTAAGGAGGTTCTTGACAAAAGCGTAAACTCAAATAACCCATGAAGAATGAAAGAAAGATGCTTAAACAACTCACCAGGAAAGTCCAAATTAAACACACAGTGAATACCCTTCAGCTTGGCAAATATGAAAAAGTCTGGTGATACCAAGTATTGTGAGGAAATGGAACAAAGCATACTCTTATTTATTGCTGGTGAGAATATAAACTCCTTCAAGCACTTTGGGTAAACAGTTTTATATTAGTTGGTACTAGAGGCCCGGTGCATGAAATTCGTGCATGGGGGTGGGGAGGTGTCCCTCAGCCCAACCTGTACCCTCTCCAATCTGGGACCCCTTGAGGGATGTCCGACTGCCTAAACAAGCAGTCGGACATCCCTCTCACAATCCAGGACTGCTGGCTCCCAACGGCTCGGCTGCCTGCCTGCCTGATTGCCCCAACTGCTTCTGCCTGCCAGCCTGATCACCCCCTAACCACTCCCCTGCCAGCCTGATTGACGCCTAACAGCTCCCCTGCCAGCCCGATTGCCCCTAATTGCCCTCCCTTGCCAGCCTGGTCACCCCCAACTGCCCTCCCCTGCAGGCCTGGTTGCCCCCAACTGCCCTCCTCTGCCAGCCTGGTGACCCCTAACTGCCCTCCCCTGCTGGCCATTTGTGTCCACATGGGGGCGGCCATCTTGTGTGTTGGAGTGATGGTCAATTTGCATATTACCTCTTTATTATATAGGATAGTTGAATATATTTGAAAATCCTACAGTCCAGATATTACACACCTATATATATGTTCCCTAAAAAAAACTACAGAGTGTATAGGAAGACATGTTAAATATTACTACTACTAATAATAATAATATAAAAAACACACAAAACCACAAATAATACTTGTTCAAGGCTTGTATAGGCAGAATCTACTTTTAAGTGCACCATAAAAGTCATTTTGTCTTCGAAATTATTCTATGAATTGGAATGAACATACTTCCTATTATTAGTAAGCATGCACACATAAGTAGAAAAATGCAAAAATAAATTAATAGGGAAAATGTAACACAGGTCAATGTAATGGTTATGACTTCAATGGTGAGTATGTGTATTTATTGGAGTGGTAGTGTAATGGGGTTTCTAACATGCGGCCATATTCTATTCTACTTTTCATTCTAAATAGTAGCTACATACACTTGCTAGCTTATGGTGTTACATATATGTAACAAAAAGTCTAGTTTTTGAACTTTATAGGTGGGGAGAATATGAATGTTGTAGATACCAACATATACCAATACATATCATTGTTTTTCTTTCTATATTTTGTTTGAATATTATCCAGTGTCAGCATTGACTACAAAAGATACAAACTCTTATTTGGGCTGCAAATAACTGGGACAGATACATTTACTTCTTTCTCTATTCCAGGTTCCAGGGATAAATGGAGACATCTTTGGCTGCAAGGCAGTTGTACATCATATAGGTTAGTATTAAGTGCTAAGAAGCATGTATAATTCGTTTTAGCAGCACAAAGGGGAGAGCAGACAGCCTAGCCTAAAGAAAACCAGAAATTGGGAGTGCTTCATGCAGAAAATTGCAGTTACTTCCAGACTTGGAGGAAAATTAGGAAATCTCCAGGTGGCAAAAAAGGGGAAAACACTCACCTTGTTAACAAAGTTAGAGAAGAAAAAGCGAACAAGCAAGCAAGCAACCTGAAGAGCCCAGGTATGACTTACAGATAGGACCTATACCTCGCTACCATAGCAGAATTCACTTTTTTTTTTAAAAAATCAGAATTTCACTGTTCCTGATGAAATTAGTTGCCATGAGAGAACTCTGCATCTATCATGATTAAACTACCTCTGATAGACTAATACTTTATTTGATTAACATCCTTTAAATCATAGCTACTTCTTGATTATGTTAGGACTGTGTTATTAAATCTATTTGCAATTACCTGACACTCTGGTATATTGTGTCTAGTGTTTGCTAAGAGAGATTTTTAGTTCCTTCTCTAATTTGAAAAACATCTGTCTGATCTTGACCATTACCAAGTTATTGAAGAGATTTGCCTGCCTACTTGTTAAGTTGTGACCTCCTGAGGAGTCCTTATGAAGCCATTAATTATATCATTAAAAAGTCATATTCAATTTTTATTCCATCAGCAGATAGTTCTTCCTGTCATTTTGCTAATAGTAATCCCTGAACAACAAGCAATCATCAGTCATCTAGATATTCAGGAAAAACTGAACATAAGAACATACCTGTTACATTGAACAACATTAGTTACAGCAGCTGCTGGAACAAACACTCTCAGATCAGTGGCTTCCTAGCTCAAGTCACAGACAAATGTGGTCAGGGTCTCACCCCCAGTGGCTTTTCTTCCTTGGCTCTGCCGTCTTGAAGTCCTTCCCTTCTACTTACAAGGAAAGAAGAGAAAGAGAGAACATGAAGATTGTGCAGGCCATTATTTCTCTGCATATTCCACAGTCCAAAACCCAGTCACTGTGCTCACACAGATCAATCATATTCAAAGGGACAGGAGGTCCTGGGACCTTCGATTTATAGCCAAGTCAGACAGAAGTAGAGGGTAACTTGGGAACCTACTTCTTGTGGTTGGCATTTGCAGTGGGAGGGGAGTGGTCTTGTGGACTTGAGCCTGTGGGATCTGAACTATTTCCCGTTAGATGGTGGCAGAATCTAGCTGATTTGTAGGACACTTAGTCGGTGCCATGGAGAATCGCTTGGCGTGCAGAAAAGCTCCCACACTTTGGTGACCCCAGTATCAGAAGGGAAGTGTTCTCCATTATGGAACAGGAGACAAATATGGAAGAAAGATGTAGGTGGGGAGACCTGGGTTATTTCACTTACATAGAAAGGTGGAACATTGAGTCTTCCCTATTTACTAAAAGTCCCCAAAAGGGAACAGTGGACACAAAATATTTCCCCTGCATCTTAAACCTCCCTGTTCCTCCAGTCGGTGCTGCTCTCCTGTTGCCCTGGGAAACTCTGAGCTGCCATTCTCCTCCCCAGGTGTCCCTCACAACCACAGAAGAGCCAAAACTACTCTCCTGAGGACAGTGATGCTATGGCACCTGGTCCTCTTTTAATTTTTAATGCCCATTGGTGAATATGCTTGATTCATTGCCTTGTCTCTAATGGACAGTCTCTCCCTTCTTCCTCCATCTGACATGCCATGACTACATTGTGCCTTCTCTTGGTGCCATGCTGTCCTTCCCTGTAACATGGTTTCCTTCAGCAACTTTGTCTCTGCTTCACCCTGATCTTGTGCCTCTGCCATGTTGCTACCCTAATGGTGGAGGGTGACTAATGTGTTTCTCAGAGCCTACCTGGGTCCATAGTCCTTACTGGGTTAGATAATAGGGGAGACACCACTAAACTCTGCCTGCTGGTATACCGATGCTTAGTTCTGATCTAGTGGAGAACCATTTTATCTACTTTTCACAGTCTCAAAATGAAAACTGAGGTCCATTATTTATATTTTGAGACAATGAATCTTATGTTCTTAAAAGTTAGGTGACTAAATCAAGATGACATAACCAAATAAGTGAAAGGTTACATATCTGGCTTCCTGGTTCAATTCCTGCTTTCTCTCTCTCTCTCTCTCTCTCTCTCTCTCTCTCTCTCTCTCTCTCTCTCTCCCTCTCTCCTCCACTCCCTCGTAATATATATAAACTGGCCCTAACTATTTCCAATGAGATCAAACTCTTTAGAGTAGATGTAGATGCACAGATATATATTCCTTTGACTCTGAAAATTTGCCTTATATTCTCAAGAATATACCTTTATTAAAAATCTATTATGTTTGATTTTATTTCATTTGCTTAACCACAAATGTGGAAAAATTAAGACTTAACCTGGAAAAACAATAATTGATGTTTCAAGAGAAATATAGTAATCATTGCAGGAGTTACTTGATATAAGTTAAGGAAAATAGTGATATATTTATTTCATTGTACAAAGACTATCAAATTAACAAATGGTTATATACTGGATATATGATTATGTATGTGACTAATCATGCCAAAGAGTATTCTTTTTTTTTTTTTTTTTAAATATATTTTATTGAGTTTTTACAAAGAGGAAGGGAGAGAGATAGAGAATTAGAAACATCGGATCAGTTGCAGGAGTTACTTGATATAAGTTAAGGAAAATAGTGATATATTTATTTCATTGTACAAAGACTATCAAATTAACAAATGGTTATATACTGGATATATGATTATGTATGTGACTAATCATGCCAAAGAGTATTCTTAATTCTAAATAAACAAGCAAATAAATTCTTAGCTCAGGTTCAACATTTTCAGAAAACATAAGACAATACAAACCCTAACCAGCCAAAATTTAACTTATTGCCACCAATAAATAACAGGCACTTACTGAGCTAGTGAAAAATATAAAAAATGATTTCAAGAACTACATAAATTCAATGCCTAAGATGCAGAATTTTAACATAAGCAAACACTGATTATACTGGTGATTTGAAATCCTCATTACAGATGGCTTCATCAAACATCAAAACTGCTTAAGCTAGTTCAAATGACTACTGTGGTTCCCACTTTCTCTTCAAAATGTCTCTTCAAACAGCAGAGGAAAGCAGATGTTGAATGAGAGGAGGGGTGTGAAGGAGTGTTCCCTTCTTGTGCTTTGAGTGGTTTGAGTTTACTGTTGTGTGGTACCAGGTAAAAGGAAATTCAGAGGTCCAAAGGAAATCACTGATGAGGGGATTAAGATGGGAACAAGCGCCTCTAAAGCACTTTCACATAAGTATACTTGGCATAAAAGACTGTGTCAGTCAAAACTGTCCTGCTACATGGCCTCCATTATCCTGGAGGAAAATTGCCATGCTTTGGAAGACTTGCCTTAAAGAGAAAAAATAAATCAAAACACAACTAAAAAGAAAATAAAAATATGTTGTGGTACCTAAGTGTGTATTTGGTTGAATACTACCTACATTAAATTTGCATTCAGAAATAGGGAAGATCAATAAAAGAAATATTTGTTTATGAGCGAGAGAAATTGGGTTGGATGTTAGAAAGTGACTTGGTCTTTGATTAAAGACTAAGTCTTAAAAATATGTAAGTACTCTGTATTGGAAATTGATTATATTAAACTTAATTTAACATATGCTATATTTTTACTTTCTAAATAAAGTACAATGGTCTTGTTCTATAATTTCCCCAAATGTGTGCACAGAAAACATGTCATTTTTCTAAGAGGACTAGTATTGGCAAAATTATGTTTTAAAAAAATTGGTATAGTAATTGCTTTATTGAACTGCACAGAACAAGTAAATGCATATATTGAAAAGATAATATACATGTGGACTTTACTAAAATAAATGATAAATGTGCATATTTTCAAACACATGGAAACACGCACACTATTTAATGTGTCCTTTGTATCTGTCATTTTTAGAATAAAACAGTGCAGTAGATACTAGTATTCTTATTTTACAAATAGGGAAACTATGGCCCAGAATGGCTAAGTAACTTGTCCCAAGTCATACTGCAAATAAACAAACCAAGCATTAAAATTGAGATTGCCCAGCTCTTTCCTCTACACAGTGCTCCTCCAACATCACCCACACTGACATGAACTGCATTACTCCTTCATGCTAACCACAGCCTTTCTTTTTGTACTTGGAGCCATTATAGGTTTGTAACTCCCACTTTATCCACATAGCCTCTCATTAGAGTAAATCTTTTGTACCTTTTCCAAAATCTGTGCCTAGTATATAGCGTTTCCATAAATATTTCCATGGTGGTTATTAAAAGAACAGAGCCCCATGTTGTAGTGGATAGGTCTCAGCTTTGCACCAGATCAGCTTGGGCTTCCTTCCCTGCCTACCACTCACTGGCTCTGTGACATGGTATACGTTGTTTAGAATTTCTGAGGCACTCTTTTAATTTTAGAAAACAGAATAAAAATATATACCTCCCTCAACTTATAAAGCTTAGATCATCTAATGTATGCAAACCCACATGCACATCAATGTGTCATGAGCATGATTTAAGTGTGGGGACCACAGAGCCAGGAAAAGGCCTGAGGTATGCAGAACCCATTAGGTACATTAAAATATCTATGAGAATTTTTGTCTGGCTGGATCTAAATAATATTTTATTGATACACAATCCAGTACAATCATAATAAAGAGATTAAGAAGCAACTTAGCTGCAATGCATATGTACATGTGTGTACATATGTGTGTGTTTGTACGTGATTGCATGTGTGTGTTGCACTGATAGGAGGGTATAGATTTTCTCCAACCCATACAGGAAAAAAGAACTGGGAAAAATAAGGTGGTGTGTGGTAGAAACGAGGATGGAAATTATAATGTGTTTTATATGCTTTAGAAGCACACAACTATAACTGACAATCTCCTGTTCACAGATGTTTGTCATGGAGCTCGGTTTGTCATCAATGTTGAAAGTCAAATATCCTGGGTGTAAGTTTCTCTCAGGTTCAACATTATAGCCTCAATTTTTGAACTGATAACTGCCTTTACCTTGCTACATATGATAACATGATTTCCTGGTCATGTCTTTAATCCTGGAAAGGTTAATTATTAAATATAAAGAAGTTTAAATAAATAAACAAATGGATATTATTATTTAACTAGAGGCCCGATGCACAAAATTCTTGCAAGAGTAGGCCTTCGCAGCCCTGGCTGCCTCAGCCCTCACAGCCCCAGCTTCATCTGGAAGGTGTTCTGGAATATCATCCGGACAGTTGTTCCGATGTTTGGCCATTCGGTTGATTTGCATATTATGCTTTTATTTTTATAGATGGTAGAAATAGGCATACAATTTTAATCATTGGAATGACATGCATACATTTAGCTTTGAGAAACCTGTAATGTTTGATGAAGTCATTCTAGATATTCTGAAAGATCAGTCGAGATTTCAATCCAGCTACATACTATCACAGCACCATGACAACAATTTGGAGAATACTGACATGGTTTAAAGAACTCCTGACTCACTGTGCTGAAATGGTTTATTTATTAGGTGTACAAGATTTGTTTAAATTTTGGGAAAGTTTTGCTTTTTTGTGTCAGCATTTGAATATTTAAAAATATAATTAAATAAACATATTATATGTGAAGATACAATTTAAAGTACCTGAAGAAATATAATTACTAAGTTATCAATAATATGAGTAGAATAATGAGATTTTGAGTTGAATTTAAAGCTAAGCTGAAGCATTCTTATGATTGTCACTTTAATGAAACAGTGGTAATTTATCTCTCAAATAACTACAGTCTTTCTGTACATTAAAGTTTCTCTGAGAGAAAAATCACATTGTTGAAAACCAACTTAGATAAATATTAGTTGCTTTTCATTTCTTTCCTATCTCAGTGTCCAGATTTTACTGTTTCATAGTAAAATTGTTTCATATTATTCTGTAACTGGATACATAAGTGGTCTGTATCTGCAAAACTCCCTGAACCATAAAAATAACATAACATTTTAAAATTAGTTTCCAAGGAGGCTGTGTCTAACATGATTATGTTTATGGCCCTAATATCTAATTTAATTAACTTATATAAAATGACATTAACAATTATTTTCTTGACTGAGCCATGGTGGGAACTGGCATTTCTAAAGCTAGCTGACTTTGGGTTCAGTTTGGCACACAAAAGAGAATTTTGAGCTTTCTGGCACACTGGGATGAGAGGAGACAGGCAGATATTTTCTATAAGGAGACAGCAGGCTGGAGGCCAACAAAAGGATCCCATATTAAAATTTAACATTGCCTGCACCATGCTACAATTTCCCTGAAATACACCCCAAGTGTTAGGAAAAGATTGTATCACATCGTGATCTTTTATTAATGGTGCATTAGAGAATTGAGAGAAGATTCTGTCCAAGTTTAGGACAAATGAAGCAGAGAGAAAATATCAGGCTGCAGGCGTGCAGATAAGATTAGCAACTGGTATCAAGAGAACACGGGAGAGGTGACAAATCACAACTGAAAACAGATAAGAATCCCAGTGGGATCCTGAGGAAATCCTGGAAAATTTACCCGAAGTTCTGGAAGGTCACCGAGATCATAGATCTTATAGGACATCAGTAGTCAAATGACATATTTGTGCTTGAAAGAATAAGTGACTCCAGAAAGTTGGCTCTCATAAGAACATCTCATTATAGGAGCAGCCTGATGCAAGCCCAGACAGCAACTAGCTTGACAAAGTGGACTATTTAAATATTAGGAACATATATCTTAAAGATAGTTCTGGCATATTAAACAGAGAGCCGGAGTTCACCACCAGAGTCCTGGGCTCAAGCCCTGGATTTTCCCAATTACATGGCATGAAACAAGTCTCTGAGCCTAAATGTCATTTACTATGAACATATCCTATAAAATAAAAGGATAATGTGCAAATCGACCAAACAGCAGAACGACCAGACACTATGACACACACTGACCACCAGGGGGCAGATGCTCAAAGCAGGAACTGCCCCCTGGTGGTCAGTGCGCTCCCACAGGGGGAGCACCGCTCAGCCAGAAGCCGGGCTCACAGTTGGCAAGCGCAGCGGTGGTGGTGGGAGCCTTTCCCGCCACTGTGGCAGCGCTAAGGACATCAGTCGGACATCTCCTGAGGGCTCCTGGATTATGAGAGGGCACAGGCTGGGCTGAGGAACACACCCCCACCACCACCACCAGTGCACAAATTTCGTGCACCAGGCCTCTAGTAGTATCATAGCTTAGGACAGACCTGCTGTTGCTCTAACAGGTTTACATAGTCAACAAACTGGCCTTAACAATAACCTCATGGGTCCATTACTATAACCCTTTTACATCTCCAGGAAGTCGAGGGACAGCGATATTCAGAAACTGTCCTGAAATCCTGCAACTGTAGCAGTGGAATATGAACTCAGGAAGTTTGGCTCCAGCCAAATGGAAATGACTCCCTGCTTTTCTTGGGAAGATTCATTTATTCTTGACCTCCACAACCCTTGGCTGAGTTCCTGAAACATTCACAGTGATATATTTTACAAAAGTCACAGCCCCATCCTTAATCTCAAAGAGCATGTCATCCCAGCAGAGAAAGGTCTCCCAACCAAGGCCTTGTTTATAGATGCCAGACTTCACTGCGAACATACTTTATAATTGATAGATTCTGGTGTAAAGGAAAACAAGTATTACTAACAGATTTGTAAATATTCAGATAATTTTTCATGGTTCTCATTATTTTACATAGGTTAGACCAACATTCTATTTATTTAAAAAATATGTAAAGCAGCTTTCATCAGAAATAGCTTTGACACCCAAAGCTATTGAGCAGCGGTGGGTGGATGATTTGGAAAATGACTTCTTACAGGTCATTTACTGATATATGCCCTGCTTATTTCCTGTATTTCAAGATAATTAACATACTATGGATTCTTACCAAGTTTTCTAGAAATTTGTATTTTCAATCCAACATAAAGGCTAATTTGTTTTTACCCACAACTGGTTTTGATATGTGGAGTGAACTGGTGGATCTGTATCCCTATTGAAATGACCAGTGTGTTGGGTGGCAGAGGGTACTTTGCTCACTTCTGTACTCTGGCTTCTCCCTCAGGGTTGACGGCACCCCCCAGGGAACGGGCAGTAGTCCACCCGCTAGGTTCCCAGGAGTAAATGCTTTGATCTGTCTCCATGCCCAGAGGCCTGTAAGGGCAGGTTCCCATGTGAGGTTTCAGCACTATTTGAGATTGGATGGGGCATTGTCTATATCTGGTCATAAGTATTAGGAGGCTACCTTGTCACATTCCTCCAACCTAGGCATTCTTGTTAATAAAGGTGTCACTTCAGGTTCCAGCTGTCGATTCCTCTATGGCCACACTCTCTTTCTCTCAGAACTCAACAGAGAAGTAGAAGTATAATGTATTTCCCTCCTTAAATAAAGTTGCTTCCATGTAGAGTCACTTCAGAGTTCTCAGGATGCTTTATAAGCACATGTAATATGTAACTGTCATATATATATATATATGTATGTGTGTAAAATACAAAATTGTGATATGGAATCATTTCTAATCATTTCTAGTTGTGCCACCTACCAGAACAAAATGATGGAAGGCCCCCTATGATCTAATCTAATAATCCATCAGCAATGTCAATGATTATATCAAAGTCTTACAGACATGATGAAATGCATGATGACAGGGACAATGGTGCCATGTAAGACTCCAGAGCCTGTAATAAATATGTTAGGCTTCATGGTAAAGGAGAACTAAGGATTCAGATAGAATTAATGTTGCTAATTAGCAGACTTGGAGATGGGGGATTATTCTGGATTATCTGGGTGGGTTCAATGAATCCCAAGGATCCTTAAAAGTGGAAAAGGCTGGCCCAGCCGGTGTGGCTCAGTGGTTGAGCGTCCACCTATGATCCAGGAGGTCATGGTTGGATTCCTGGGTTTCAGGTTCATCCCCTGTAGGGAGCATGCAGGAGACAGTCAATCAGTAATTCTCTCTCATCATTGATGTCTCTCTCTCTCTCCCTTGCCCTTCCTCTCTGAAATCAATAATATATATATATAATATATAATATATTAAATATAATATATAATATATATTATAATATATATATTATATATTATATATATATATAAAAGTGGAAGGGGTTGGTCAAGGAAGGAGACTTGGAGAGATCGCAGTGTGAGAGGGACATGGCTCAGCTTTGAGGATAAAAAATGGGGATGTGAGCCAAAGAACATGGGTGCCTCTAGAGAAGCTTGAAAATGCAAGGAAACAAAATTCTCTCCTTGGGACTCCAGGAAGAAATGCAGATCTACCCAACACCTATATCTTAGCCCAGTGAGACCCATTTCAGACTTCTGCCCCCTAATTAAAAGAAAATACATTTGTTTTGTTTGAAGCCACCAAGTTTATGGACATTTGTTACAGCAGCAGTAAGAACCATATATGTGTAAATGTACATCCTCACTCTCCTCTCTCTCTTTCTCTCTCTCTCCATATATACAGTGAAAATTCTTTGAAAGCACAGAAAAAGGAATACCTCATTTTGCTTGATTGATTACTGAATATTGGCCAGAACTTTTCTATCATTTTAGGCAGGATTTTATTAAGATTTTCACAATTATAAGCCTCACAGTCCATCACATGTTAAAAGCTTTATATTCAAGTGGCAACAATTTATAGATGGGCAATTTGTATAACTCAGGTATGTTCTGGGTTTTTCCATGAGATGATTTTATGTGTAAACTACATGAAACCAAAAGCAATTTGGGCACATCTTTAAAAAATATTTAAATAAGCATTATGATTTACAAACTCCTCTAAGAACTGCCCAAAGAAGCAAGAAACATGAACACTCTTTAATACCAGATGTGAAGCAGTTTCTTCTAACATGAAGTCAAAATACATTAGTGGCTCAGCACTGTGACAGCCAGCCTCCTGGAGATTATCTCTCTGACCTGCGGAGACAGACTGAGGGAATTAATGAGGTTTGGGTGAGAGTCAACCTAACTGTCTGCACAGAAAATACTGGCATAATATTTCCTAGCAGATAGTCACATTTTCAAATCTGCTAATATAATAAGAGATACTAATTTTTCTTTTGATTATCCCAATAAAGCATTGCCAACTGATCAGGGCACCAAATACAGTTTTCCCTGTACCAAATGTTTGAATTTTTAAAATCATATTAGTACCTTCATACCTGGAATCACACACACACACACACACACACACACACACACTCACATAAATGAATCTTGATTTTGCATATTTGTGAAAAATTATCACCAAATACAATTTTAATGCAATAGTGTGAATTTTAGTTTCCCATCAAATATCAATACCAGAAAAACACACACATAAAATACACTTATTTTATTAAAGTATAACTTAAATATAAATAGATTTACAAAGTTAATGGTTGGAACTCACTACTGATGAAGGACTGAAGATACATTTTAAAAACACAAAAGCTCTCAGTTTATGTTAGATAAATGTGCATTCTGTAAGGTTACTGAATTTACTTTAAATTCTTTTATTTCAGTCTAGTCAGCATACCTCTCTGAGACTCGACTGTGAGTGTAATGAAATCAAAACACTGAGGTCAAGGTGGACATTAACCTCTATGAGTGGCATTGTCATGTGTCCAATCTAAATTTGATAAATCAACAAGCAAAACCCAAGTTCATCCATCACATTAAAAAACCTTATTGATATACATGGAATTGATTCAAAACGAGCATGTAGGAGTTAGTATGGGGATTAACATTTCACTTATGAATTTTGATTAAAGTTGAACAACTAAAAAGCTACAACTGTAACAATATTTTCTATACTAATTACCCCTATGCACAATGTCAGTGAATAATGTGAATAGTTTTTGCAATACTTTTTTCCTATTGTATGTTTTATCTGATTATTGAAATGTGATTGTATTGTTTATGGAGTTTAATAATAAGATTGCTCCATTTTCATTTTTCTCTTATAGTTCATTTTTCTGGTAATTTTATTATTTACATTTTTATTTTATTGTATTGTACAAAAGCATATATCACTGACAATTGGAAATTAAAAAGCAAAACTACCCCTTTCCACAGATGGTTCGAGAAATACTGCCACAAAATCCACCCCATATTAAAGAAAAGGGAAAGTAGCCAAGGGAAGATGAAGTTTTTCACATAAAAATCAAGTTGTCTTGTAGCTAAAGGCCTAAAGAATGTTAACCAATATCAAACTGCAAAGTGGAATAGTCTTTGCTGAAGTCTTACAGTGTGCTGGCTCTTAGCCCTATTAAAAACTTAATCACCACCTGGCCAGTGTTGCTCAGTGGTTGACCCAGGAACAAAGAGGTCACAGTTTGATTCCTGATCAGGGCACATGCCTGAGTTTCAGGATCAATCCCCAGTAAAGAGGTGCAATAGGCAGCCAATTGATGTTACTCTCTCATTGATGTTTCCACCTCTCTATCCCTCTCCCTTCCTTTCTCTCTAAAAATATCAATAAAAACATATTTCTTATAAAAAAAACACATAATAACCAGGAGGAAGACAAATAAAGATTATGCTTTAAGATTTGTAGATAGCATCACCTGGGAGTAATAACTAAAGCACTAGAACAAAACCAAGAGGAAAAAAATGTTTTTGACCATTGGGTCTGATGTGTAGAAACCCAGATAAAAATGTGTAGAAATCAACAGAAGTCTGGTACTTTTTAAAACTCAGTGATATAGTTTCAGAAAAGAAGAAACCTGTTCCTTTAAAGCAGGGGTGGGGAACTTTTTTCCTGCCAAGGACCAGTTGGATATTTATAACATCATTCGAGGGCCATAAAAAATTATCAACTTGCAAATTAGCCTGCTATATTTGGTCAAATATTTAATTAATTCACTACTAATGCCTTGGCAGGGCCAGACCAAATGATTTCTCAGGCCTTATACAGCCCGCAGGCTGGACGTTCCCCACCCCTGCTTTGAACAAATGAGTAGATTTGAATTGAACATATATGCACATTGTCACTAGCAGGATGAGGTTCCCAAAAATTATAAGACAGAGCAACACTCTTTTTTTGCAAAATAGGAGGTTAAAATGGGTATCAGGGTAATGCTGGCCTCATAAAATGAGTTTGGGAGTGTTCCCTCATCTTCTACTTTTTTGGAAGAGTTTGAGAAGGATTAGTGTTAATTTTTCTTTAAATGTTTATTAGAATTCCCCAGTGAAACCATCTGGTTCTGGGCTTTTCTTTGGGAGGTTGTTGATTACTGATTCAATCCTCTTACTCATTATTGGTCTGTTCAGATGTTATATTTCTGCATGATTCAGTCTTAGGAGGTTGTATGTTTTTACAAATATATCTATTTCTTGTAGATTGTCCAATCTGTATGTGTATTACTGTTCCTAGTAATCTCTTACAATGTTTTGCATTTCTATGGTATCAATTATAATTTCTCCTCTTTCATTTCTGCTTTTATTTATTGGAATCTGTTTTTTCTTGGTAAGTCTAACCAAAGGTTCATAGATTTTGTTTCTCTTTTCAAAGAATGAACTTTCAGTTTTGTCAATATTTTCTGTTGTTTTTCCATTTTCTATGTTATTATTTTTGCACTAATCTTTATTTTTACTTCCTCCTGAAAGTTTGGGCTTAATTTATTTCTCTTTTCCTAGTTCTTTGAGATGTAACGTTAGGTTGTTTATTTGAGATCCTTCTTTTTTATGAATGTTGTCATTTAGCTATAATCTTTCCTTTTAGAACTGCTTTTGGTGCATCCCATGAGGTTTTAAATGTTTATGTGTTCTGTTTTCATGTGTATCAAGATAGTTAGAGTTATATCCCTTTTGTTTTTTTATTTCATCAATTGTTATTTCAGCAGTGTGTTCTTTCATTTCCCCCTGTTTGTGAATTTTCAATTTCCTTCTGCTATTGATTTCTAGCTGTCTGTTTGGACCAGCAGATGGGCAGAGCCACTGGCTGTGAGCAGGAATGCAGTCTGCCCAGACCAGAGCACTGGTTGCTGTGCTCGTCTATCTAGTCCCCACTTGTCAAGCCTCACAGATTCTTCCAGTGATCCCCAGGAGGCAAAACCCAACTTGGCTTCCTAGGAAGCATCCCACAATGCTGGGAAAACTAGAAGTCCACTTTGGGTTTTCCACTGGAGAATCCACAGGCCCAGGGGTCCTCTGGGTGTGGCAATGTGCCAGGCGTAGGGACCAGTAACGCAGTCAGAGTGTACCTACTCCTCTTTCCTTTCTTGTGCTGTCCTCCAAAGTCTCCGGAACTGATGGAGAAGGGGGTGTTTAAAGCTCACCCTGCATTCTGGGATTTTCATAATAGTGTCCCGTCTATGGATTGTTGCTACTTGTTCTTCCTGCAAGAGAGACGCAACTCAGGGACTGTTTTTGAGGATTGATTTGTGATGCCCTGTAGTTGAGGTTCAAGACACAAATCTGGGTGGCGGGCTTTTTATGCAAAGTGGCTTGCTGCCTTGTGGGCTAAAATTGCCCAACATGAGAAGGTGCTCAAGTCCAAGGCTGGTGGCAGCTCTTTTGGCTAAACTAGAGCAGGAGCCAGAGCCAGGACACCTGGTTCTGGTGTCACAGCTGCCACCAAAGGCCACCATATTCTGTCATCAACTTTTAGTACAAAACCACTTTCATTCAATTAAGAAAACACATGAATGCTTTTGCTGCAAGTTGCAAATTTCAATCTGGTTATCACAGCCTCATATTCATAGCTGAAGAGTGAGTTACATACTACAAAGTCTTATAAAATAATATTTCACTGACTATAAGAGATTCCATAAGCACCAATAGCAAGGAGCTTAGGTTAATTTTTATGGAAATATTTGGGCAAAATATTATTTGGTCAATAATAATCTGTGCTCAGGAAGGGATGCATAAATTTTCAATTATTCGATTTTGGAGTGACTTTTACATGAACATGAATGATTTAAAAAGAAATAGGAAACAAAAGTGGCAAAGTCAGTGATGAGACCTAGGATTCAACCTCCTCTGCATTGTGTCCCTTCCTGCACTGAAAGTGAGACAGTACTTTCAAGGATGTTTCTCTGACAGGAGTCTGTTTGAATAGGTCACATCTCCATGCCCATGGTCCCTAGGCTGTGAATAGTTATCATTAGCATATCAAAAACCTTCCAAAGTGTTTGGAAGATTTTGTTTCTTTTATCTGCAGGTTTTCTCTGGAAGAAGCTAGTAAGGAGTGTATCCTGGGATATGAGTTTTATTTCAAGGTTATTGAAGTATCACAGAAGCGCAGTCAAGTGGAAATCTGGTGAATAATATCCAGAGGGCACTGCTAGCAAGATACTGAGAGAGTCTCAGGAAACTTGAGAAATGATGATAAACATTTTAAATTCAGTTTATCGTGGGGATAGAACATATATTTTGACAGACAAACCAACACTTTGGTCCAAGTTTAATGATAAATTGTAGATTTGTAACCTTCCAATTCACAATGAATACCTATCATTTTGCAGTAATAAGCTAGCACGTTCAAGAGATATTTTGAAACAGATAAAATAAAATTTATATTCAAGGCCATTTAGGATATTCATGTGTTTGGGTTTAATAGTAAGCATTGGGGTAACTTTCAGGACATTTTCACATACTGAATTTATCATTCATAATGTACCAGTAGGGATGATCACTTATGTTACTGTTAGAAGATAAACTGAGAGATATTAAGGATTTTGAGTTTACTTGAGCAAAAAATCGATATGAATCGGGCAGCATTCAATCTAGCAGATAGAAGGAAGCTCTGGGATGCTGTACAAAATAAAGGGCTTTTATAGCAGAAGAGAACAGGACAAGGAAGTTATACTCAGCAAAAGTAAAAAGTAGGTTGGTTATTGCGAGGTCACTTTCCTTGAGGGATGGCAGGGGTCTATAAGGCAGACGACCTATTGCTGATCAGCTGATTCCTGATTGACTGTTTCTAATTCCGTTTCTGGGCGAGCAGAAACCGTAATTAAGATTCAGTTTGGTAATATGGGGTTTAGCACAAGTGACTATTTTGGGCCTGTTGTCTTGTTTTGAACATTACCGAGGTATTATTTTCTGCAGAGCCGTACTAGGTGATCATAAAGATTCATTCCAACTCTGAAATTGTTTCTTTCTCCTTAAATACTGCTCATTGTTTACTATTGTCTAAATTGAAAACTCCTAACCAGATAAAGCCACCTTAAGGTATACTAACTGAAAAGAACATACTTCACTAAAAAATACAAATGAATAAGTGAACGTACATGTTTTCATCACCCAGATTAAGAAGGTAAATATTATTTTATCTTGGAATTTCTGATGTGCCTCTAAGCAAATTGGTCTTAGTGTCTAAAACTTAGCTATAAACACACACACTTGAAGAACAAGAACACCATCATGGCCACACTAATGTTAGAAAATCAGAGCAGGGAAAACCACAGAAAAGGAAACCATAGAAAAGCAGGATGGAATTCTGCAGATAAAGTCTGGTCAAATTTCTGGCAGCTCCAGGAAGTAGGATAGCGTGCAGCAGACTCCAGGCACCAAAAAGAAGGAAAGACACATTTCATCTGCTGATGACAACAGGAAAGCAGAGTTTGAAGTTTGGGTTACATCAAGTCAACCTTCTAAAACACAAGGGTAAAAAACATCCCTGTAAACTTAATTCTGGGAGAATAGGAGGAAACTTACATTTGAAGAATTAATGGACAGAATTTTCCTTAATTTGGTAAAAAGCATACATTTACAGACTTAAGAACTTCATCAATCTTAAGCAGAAAAAATACAAAGAAAACAACCCGTAGACACATCACAACCAAACTGTTGACAATTAAGCTTAAAGAGAACATCTCCAAAGTAGAGATTTAAAAACAAAACAAAACACCAACACTTTAAAAGTAAATGTCAGCAATGATATGAATACCTGATGACCTTTCATAAAAAACAATAGAATCCAGAAGATATTATAATAACATTTCAAAAGCCAAGAATATTTTCAATCTAGATTTTTATATCCAGTAAAATTAAAGCAAAATAAAAATATTATCCAATGACAGAGTGAGAGAGAGAGAGAATGCTTTGTCAGTACATCTGTACTACAAGAAATTTTAAGCAAGTCCTCTAGACTGAAGAGAAATTAGTAATAATATACATATTATGAGCTAACTTTACCTAATTGACAATTTCACCTAACAGTATTAACATATTAGGTCTTTCCAAATTCACAGAGTACATTTATCAAGATAGATCATATTTTAGGCATAAACGAGTCCCTAGTGAATCCTCTCCAACCACAATGAAATTAAATAATAAATTCAATAAGAGGCTAGAGAGGAAAATTCTAAATATTTGAAAACTTAACACACACTTCTAAACATCCTATGGTCAAATAGTGACTAATAAGAAAAGGATAAAAAATATCTAAGAGCCTAAAAGCCCTTTGGCCTAGCCATGTATGGGTCTGTTGTAATGGACCCCTCTTAAAAGCAGCTCACATAGTGCACTCAGAAGTAAACAAGCTACCCCTGAGGAGAATTCACTGCCATCATTCATTGTCATTGCCATCCATTCTATATGGGAAGTGAGGACAGTAGGAGAATCCTATCCTAAGAACAGAATGTGGAATAGTACGTCCAGAGCGACAGTGGTTGAAAACTGTAATTCTGATATACTACGTCCTCTTTTCTTTACAGCACATATGTCTTAGACAATAACCACAACCCAGCTCATTGTCTATTTGGTGCTGGTGCTTACTTTGCTTACTTTTGACCATTGGATGGGCTAAGAGGATTAGATTGGGTTGTTTTCTGGCCATTTTAATTTTCTAGATGTTTCCTGGAATAATCTGGATCACTTTCCTTATTACTTGTTCACTTTAGCCATAATTGTCATTTCATAAGTGGTCATTGAAAGAAGGGAGAAAGAAATTAAATGTGTTCCTACCTCTATAATTTATAAAAAGAAAACCCTCAAAATAAGTCTAATTATCAAACCTCTAAATAATTTCCTCTAAAATTTATGTTTTAGATTAATTGAATAGATAAATCCTGTAACCTAGGCATGTGCCCTGACCGGGAATAGGGAATCGAACCATGACCTCCTGGTTCATAGGTCAACACTCAACCACTGAGCCATGCCAGCTGGGCTAGAAGTTTTTTGTCTTGATATTATAATTCATGCCATAATGAACATACTTACATGTACATCTTCCTACATTTTTCTTTTTTTTTTTCCTAGTGGGCAAGATGTTTGAAATAGAAATTCTGGGCCAAAGGAAATCTTTGGTGGTGAAAAACAGGATTTTAAAAATATCTCGTAAATATCCAAATTGCTTTTATAGAGTACACTTATATTACCAAAGCTATAGTCATTTATTTACTTTTTGCTATATTTACCAATATGTTTTCTTTTTTGTTGGTTTGTAAACTAAGATACAATACTGATTTTCTGTTTGTTTGAATTTATATGATTAATAATGAGATTGATAGTGTTTATATTTTTTGATCATTGTATTTTTTGACTTTTGAATTGTTCTTTATACAGAAGCTACTTTCTACTCCCTAATGTGTAGACAAACAAAAAAAAGAAACAATGTTAACATAACCTAAGGTTAACATAAGTGGGTGCCTATTGGCTTAAGATATACTAGTATGCTGGACACAGTGAGCCCAGGACATTTGTGAAAGTTAAGTGACGCATAGCCCCTCCCTCTTCTTCAACATTTGAAAGTAGAGAGGCCTTGAAAGTTGGTTCAGCATGACCCTGCAAGCAATATGTGTGCAAAAAGGATGAGGCCCTGGCCGGTTTGGCTCAGTGGATAGAGTGTAGGCCTGCGGACTGAAGGGTCCCAGGTTTGATTCCTGGTCAGGGCATGATCCCCAGTGGGGGGCCTGCAGGAGGCAGCCTCTCAATGATTCTCTCTCATCATTGATGTTTCTATCTCCCTTTCCCTTCCCTTCCCTTCTTCTAGGAAATCAATAAAAATATATCTTTTTAAAAAAGGATGAGAAAATACCTGAAATAAAATTGCCTTGAGAGGGAGTTTCAGGCTGCTAATTCAGGTTCAGCAGAAGTAACTAATAGGTTTTTCAGGGGGTGGGGATGGGTGGTTTGTGCTTAATATGTACCTAATATAGATCACTTTTCTAGACATAATAACAATGGTCTAGTAGGTTGTGCTTTTGAGAATAAAATTAAGGGGGGGAAAAAGGATGGCCTAAAATGAACTGGCTCTTTGTGTATGGGTCACCAATGTGACCTGCACAGAAATAGTATAAGCATGGGATTCTAGCCCCTGTAGACAAGTGTCATTTGTTGAGTTGGGCAGGACTAGTCATCTATAGTGACACTTTATACCAGTGAGAAGCACATTTTGGCCACATCAGATTATGTTTGGAAGTTGTCCTAAAAGCTTTTGATTTAGCCCCAGGGAATTTTAGACTTCTTATTTTCTTTCCTGGATTTCTTTGTCCCCCCAGTTTATTAGTAGAGGTAGGACAGATTTTAGGGAGAAATAATTTGGAGTTTAAGGTATAAAATAAAAGGAAATTAATAGCATTTGTACTTTGAATTGGTTTTCAAGGTGGAGTAGGTGTCCTTTGGCTTCTTTTTCAGTTTCTAGATAATTGTCATTCCCACTCACAAAAAGTAACCAGCACTGACACTGGCCACTAGACTATGCCATTCCTTCATCATCCACCTGTGTGTAGTCCTTCTCCACTTCACTTATTCTTAAGGGTTTCATCTCCTGGTTCACTGTTTTTCTCCACTTCTGCCATTATCATTTGTAATCTCAATATCCATCCAATGTCCCAGTTTGCTTGCAACAATTCCAGAATTAATATATAGTTTAAATAATTATTTTCAATGCTCTTTTAACCTCACGATTATACTAGATATATCTTTTGATCACATCACACATGGGTGATCCTTCCAATAACCAGATGTCTTTATTGACTCACTTCCTGTATCAGGTGCTAGCCAGTGACCCTCAATCTATGCTCCATTCATGTGGGGGGCAGGGGGGGGCTGAGACACTTTCACAGGGTGTATGAAACTATTTTCATAGTATTGCAAAAAAATGTTATTTTAACTCTCCCCCCCCGCCACCCCCCAATTCTCAGATTTTCCAGAAGCTAAGCACCTTATGTGATCCAGAAGCAGATATGAAAGTCCAGGTGTAGTCTAACAGCCAAACATTTAAGATCATTTGTAAAAATGTAAAATGGTGACACTCTTTCACAACTGTTTTGCTTTTGAAAAATACAGTCATTTTTAACAGATAATAATGCTATGGCATATCATGCTATCATGGCTTTATTGGTGTCATTTTAAAAATAAACCTATAAATGAATATTTAAAAACCCTCAGTTCTGAGGTAGAATATATTAAATATTGGCTTCATGCATATAAAGCAAAAAGGTTTGTGAGCACTCAATAATTTTTAAGAGTACAAAGTGTTCCCAAAAGAATTTTAGAGTTGCTGCCCTAGATTTATTAGCAATAATTTCAATGCCTCAATGATCTCAAATCCATGGGTCATATTCTTTGAGCATTGCTTCCTTCCCATATTCTTGCCAGGGAGGATGTCCACTCCAACAGTCTTTGGTGCCACTAGAATCTAAATCCTTTACAACAGTGTCTCCTGGGTTTCTCATGAGCCTCTTTTCTCTCTGTACTGAGTACCTGCAAACAACTCTCCTCACACTCTTTTCTTCTGTCATCTCACAATCAAACAATCAAACAACAACCATCTGGTCAATCCAGCTTCCCATTTCTTTCACACCCATATGGACACAGCTGAACAAAGCAGCGATGAACCAGCGGGTGGGAAGATGGGAAATAAGAGGGGCAGCAGAATGCCTTTTGAGAAAATTTAGGTCAATAAATGTGGAAAATTTAAAAAGAACAAATTCTTTAAAAACATAACTTGCCAAAAATAGGCTTCAAATTAAATAGGCGAGCTAAATAAAAAAGCCTATCACCATCAAATTGTACGCATAGTCAAAATGCTCACACAGAAAACACAACAGTCAGCTGGTTTAAAAATGAGTTGTAACAAACATTCTAGTATTAGATCACTCCAATCTTACACAAACACATCTACAGAATAGAAAAATAGAACATCTTCAACTTATTTTATGTGACAGAAATGTTGACTTCAAAATTAGATCAGTACATATGAGAAAATTACAAAGGTTGATGTAAACAGCTTCAATTGATTATTAACAAACTCAATCCAGCTACATACACAAATATAATGAATCACTCTCAGGCTGATTTATCATAGCCAACCAAGTTTGATTTAATCTCAAAATAAAATATATTTTTCATATAATACAGATATTTTCACACTAACAGATATAGGCAAATAAACATACAACTATCACAATAAATGCATCAGAAGCACTGAATAAATCCTATTATACATTGATGATAAGAAGTCATTTACCAAAGCAGGACTAGAAAGGAGTACCACATCCAGATAAGGTGAGTCTATGAAATACACACCGCATCCATTGCTCAGTGGTGATATCTGGAAGCACTGCATTCACATAGGAACAGTACAAGAACACTCACTATCACCAAATCCTTTCAGTATTTTACAGGAGGTCCTAACAAATGCAGTAAGAACATTAAAAAGTTACGAGTAAGAGGAAGGAAATACCATAATTCTCATAAATTACAATTGCAAAACCATTTATTTCAAAAGAATTTACAAGTCAATTATTAAATTAGTAAGAAGAATTAATAAGGTCCCTGATATAATACAAATACACAAAAATCAATTCTTTTTCTATATATAATTGAACATATAATTAACAAATGTCATCTACTGTAATAACAATATAAAGTGCTCAGAGACATCTATCAAAAGATTAATAAGTATCATATAGGAGAGACATACCATGCTCGTGAACAGAGATTAATTAATGTAAAGAGGTCAATTCTCTCAAAGTTGATTTAATGCATTTACAATGAACATGTACCTTGTTTGTAAGCTTTGAGAAACTGTGCAAACTAAGTCTAAAATGCACATGGAAGAATAAAGGCTTAAGAAAATCTAAGACAAAATGAGGAAAAAGAAAATAAAAAGACTTGCCTTGCCAGATTTCAAGGCTAACAAAATGACTATAGTAATTAAGACAGTGTGGTATTGTCAGTGGCTTTATTAAATTTGCTAGTGGAATAAAGTAGAGAGCTGAGAAATAGACTCATACAAAATAGACAACCTGGTATGTTGTAGTGATAGCATCGAAAGGTAGTGGGAAAGAAAGGGGTTTCAATCTTTTCAGTCTAGGATAACAGGTTTATTCATAAGGAAAAAAAAATTCTAATCAACACAATAATTAACATAAAGCAGATTAAATCCTGAAATATTAAAAGACAAAAATCTATGGCAGATAAGCTCTAAAATGACCCCCATTGTTACACCTGGTATTCGTGATCTTATGTAATCCCTTGGGTGTGAGGACCTGTGACTTGTTACTAACCAACGCTGATTGGGTGTCACTTCCAATTGAGCTACATTGTTAGTAGTTTCTCTACTGATTCGCTCCATCCTGGCTTTCATGAAGTAAACTGTCATACGAAGAAGCCCATGTGGTCATGACTAAGGGTGGTCTTCAGCCAAAAGCTAGAAAAGAACTAAGGCTTTTAGTCCAAGAACCCACAAGGAACTGGATCTTGCCAATAACCACGGAGCTGGGAAGCAGATGCTTCTCCAGGTGAGTGTCAGATGAGATCCCAGTGCCAGCCAACACTCTGACATAATCAGTGTGTTGTTCTAAGCCATTAAGTTTGTGGTAATTTTGTTCTACAGCAATAGACATCCAATAAAAGTATTAAAAGGTTTAGAGGAAAATAGAGGAGGGTATTTTTAGTGCCAAGACTCTGGAAAAGATTCTTTAATAAGACAAAAAACTATAAATAATAAAAGAAAACACTGACATATTTGCTTACATTCAAATCAAAGACACCTGTGTAGCAAAATAGATTACACAAATCATAGTACAAAGATCATGAAAATAGAAGCAAAGAAGTTATTCATAGCACATATAACAAAAATTCTATTATTAATATATGACAAACTTCAATGAATTAATAAGAAAAAACGAACTCGAAAAATGGATAAAAGACACGAACATGGACTTCATTTTACAAACTACAGATGGAAAACAATAAGGACGACTATACATGTGCATGTGCTCATGCTCAGGTGCATATAGGCTATATGTCATTAATAGTCAGAAAGTGCAAATGAAAACAAAAATGTGATACCCAGACAGGAAAGTATTAAAAACTCTGAAACTGTCAAGTACAAGAGAACATTGGGAACAACAGAAACTTTCCTATGATGGCTGGAGTGTCAATTGGTACAGACAATCTGAGAAATAATACCTTGGCATTGTCCAGAATAGCCAAGGGTGAGCTTTCAGCCCTGGATACATATACTAGGGAGGAGGCTGGGGTGGGAGTGGGTGGGAAGGTTCTGGGTACAAACAAAACACAGCATTCTTATATATAGAACATACTTGAGAATTTTTTATACAATGTTGGAATTTGCAAAAATATTCTCCAAATCCACCAACAGGATAAAAGAAAGATAAAGTATGGAATATTCAGAAAGTGGCATATACATATAATGGAACACTACCATGTTGAAAATAAGTGGTCACCTACAAAATCAAGATGCATTAGACAAAATTTTGGGCAAAGCAAAGCAAGTTGCACAGTAATATATGCAATATGTTACTGTTTACAAAAAGTTGCAAAACATGAAAAAATCTACAATATGTTGATAAGAAGAGATGTGTGTGGTGGAGCTATAAAGAAAATACAGGGAATGGTAAACAGAAAATGCAGGATAAACATTCACCTCTAGGGTAGTTGGTGGAAACAGGAGAATGTGATCATGGAAAGTCAGAATTAATTGTGCATTTCTCAGAGTAGATGACATGTATACTTGTGTTCATTTTAATATCTTTCAGATCTTTGATGTCTGGCACCAGATTATAGAATGTGTGAGTATATGAATTCTGATGCTAAGTCCCACCTCTGACCACAGAAACTGATCAATATCACAGAGGAACCTATTTTGCATATCCATAATTCCTACGGTTTGATACACAGGTGCAGCAGAGCTGGCATACTCCAGGATCAACACAATAGTGTTTTCTAATTCACATACAGTGAACCATAGCAGGGTGTGGACAGCAATATCCAAAAAAACCCCAACCATAGCAAAGGAATCCCTGTCCATCAAGAGTATGAGCCGCACTCTCACAGGTCTGTGGCGCTTGGTCCCAATGCAGAGGTGTACTTTTCATTGGGAGGCTGAGTTTCTGGCTGGAGGCTCTGGGATTTGCTCCTGGGTCCTCACCTACAGCCATGGAAGACAGAAAGCATCCAAACGTACAAAGCACCAAGCAGAGGATAAGGTACTTTTAGTCCAACCCAAATTATATGTGTGAATGACATGTGAATTAACAGGAAAGCATTATTGTATATAGATTAATTTTTGAGATAATCCTTTGGTATGTATGGCATTAAAGTGAATAAGATGAAATACATTGAGTTATTCTTCCTGCCATTACCAGCAATAACCAGCATGAACTCCGCAGACCATGTGCTCTTCGGGACATTGGTATTCAGTGACGGACCGGATTTCTTTGTAGTAAATGTGCTGGGGAAGTTGAGTGAGAGGCAATAGGAAGAGGGCAAGCGTCAGTGCTTCTGTTCTATTTGCATGTCTCTTTGGAAATCAATGGCAGGTGCCATGACAACTATAGAGTCAAAACCTAAATAAGAATAGGTGGTGATCTCTATCCAAATTTACCAAAAACTCCCTCTTTAAACTACTCTTCCCTCCTAACCGCAGTTTCAGGAACAAATAAACCGTGTCAACTACAGGACAGATAAGACTTTCTGATGCCTTTCATCCAGTGGTCATCTCTACCTGCCTGCCTCTCTTCTCCTTGATAAATTCTGAAGTCTCTAGAGATTGCCAAGTCCCTACAGAGTAGGGTCATAGTCAACCAATTTTTGTGTTCTTCCCTCATGCTAATCAATACCTGGACATAGCCAAAAAAGTATGGTAAACAATGAATTAATTGTAAATTCACTCAACATTATTTCACAAAGCATATTCCCCATAGAGATAATATGGATTTCACATTTATCTGTAAATAAATACCATAGAGAGTTCTTGTGAGGATTGTAATGAGATACATGAAAACTTATGGTTCAATTTGTAGCACATATTGAGATTAATTCATGATAGATGCTACATCCCTTTAAAAAAAAAAGTCTTCCCTGTGCCAACCTCATGCATCACTAACTTAGAATGTCTCAAGCAACCTGCAAGAACCTCTTTTTAGAGAGATCATACTGGAAGATCTTACCAGTGGCAGGAGGGACAGATGGAGAGCACAAATACATAGTATAGGGATGTTCTTGCCATTTAGTAAGTTGGGAAGATGTATGCAGAAGACTGTGCAAGTCAGAGACAGAACTTGGAATTAAATTAGAAGAGTAGAGGCAAGGCTACTGAACGGTGCAAGTTTAGTGGCTGAAAGTGTAGGACTATATGTCAATATTCAACTGCATTTCCCATTGTCTGCCTTCTCAGCTCCATACAGAATCCTAACAGTTAACCAAGACCTAAAGAAGAGGGCTATTACAAATTATCCCAACCATGGCCAACTTGCTTTTAGCTTTTTATTTAGTAAGAGAGGAGTCTTGTTATACATGTAGTTCCAATGAACTAGTTTATGATCAAACATAGCAATATTTTTAAATCATTGTTAATATTTACTCATAGAAAATTGAATGTGATATTCTTTATATATCAGGACTGTCTGGGATCTATGATAATGCACCGCAAACTCTACTGATAAATGACATAAATTACAAGTGGCCAAAAGAGGGTAGCATGTCCACAGAAGAAACAAAACATACTTGCGTGTGTGGAGTAGTTCTTGAATATATTCACTGCGGGTGATGTGGCCAGTCCTCCTCCATGCCTGGGAGTTTGACATAACCATCCCATTCTTGCCAGGCATTTACTACTTCTTCCTGTCTAAAAATGTCAATCAAATGTCCAATATATGGGGTCTAGGCCTAATATGTATGCATCCTTGTGTCATCTGCTTAAAACTTGTGCCTCTCCAGGTTTATATAAATTAAACTGCATTCATAGATTTATCTTTTTTTTCTCCTGAACAGATTCTCCCATTTCCTATCCTTCCTGGAATTTTTATTACAGTAAATTCAACTCTGGGTAGAGCACATTCCATCCAAAATGAGTAATTAACATTATTCCACTTTGGAAAAACAGATTATTATCACTATATTTACTTATGTTACTTGTGCCAGCAAAACACATTCTTTCAAAGTTTCAAGACTTAAATGCTCTTATTTTAATAAAGGCTTTTATCGCAACTGGGCTGAAGTTTGGGGAAGTTAATGAAGGGATCGAATTTACAGAGGACATTTTGTTTCTTTTGGAAGCGTCACAATAGTGATTATTGCTGCTTTATTTTTAAGATGATAAGAGTAAGTGTAGAATCTGGTCAAATTTTTTCCTAGGTAACATCCTAAGAGTGTAGGACCTGGGTGTTTGGGGAGAGTCAGTCACCTTAGGTATTGAGATGACAAGGCAGGGGTCCCCAAGCATGAACATATGCATGTATGTTCAGTGCCTCTCCACATAGAATATTCCTCACAGGAGCATCTGCAAATAGGTCTTCTCTTTCAGCAAACTTTCCCTTGGGGCAGGAGGGGGTGAGTACAGGGACAGGAAAATTCACCTTGACATTGCTGGGGGAGGAGGAGGTGCAAGTTAGGATACACTGTGAAGCTCATTTTATTAACCATGTCACTTTCATTAGCTATCAATAACATGTTCCCTTACTCATTCACAGAACTACTCTTTTTCATTTTCCCCTTCTTTCCTCCACGTACTGAATGAACCTGGCTCTCTTCTGCCCATGGGCACATTTCTATAAAATTTTAAAAGAAAGACAGTGGTATAGCTTCCATTTTCTTATTTGTTACCTACACAAGTCTAATTCTTACCTTGATCAGACCTGATATTACTGCCAACCCAAAGCCTTTTTATTGGATCTCATTTGAGATCCCACATCCTGGGAATTGAAAGCAAACACTGAGACTCTGACCAATTATGAAAATATTGTTAACATCTGTGTAGCAATTTTACATGCTTGTTGATAACCCTCAAACAGGAAGGTTATTGTCTTCCTTGGCAATAACAGTGTAGATTCAGGTCTTTAGCTGCCCTCTCAACCTATGTTAATATGACTTTCATTCATTTTGACATTGTAGAGAAAAAGTCATGGGAGCTCCGGGAAGAAAATCGAGTATATAAGCAGAGTAGGAGTGGCCTGCATTCATTCACACTATATGGGGGGAAATGACAGCCAAGTGAGGTTTAGCTGGAATGGAACATATCCACAGCTTTATCACTCTGCAGGCACATTTTGTCACAATAACAAAGTACTGAGAAAGAACCACTTTTATCTAGGTCAGAATAACAGACGCCCAAGTGTTAGAGAGCTTGGGGGAAACGACAGTTTGCAACATCAGGAAGAAGACTGCAATCTGTACAGAGATTTCATCAAGTCTCCACACTGCCTAATAGTTTTCATCCAGTACATTGTAATTACTCCACTGGCTTCTACTGGCACAGCATTTGGATTTCAGCGTCTACCAAAAGAGAATGAACCGCATTCGATGACGACGACATTTCTAATAAGATGCAGATGGTAAAGGAAACAGATGCCTCTGACATCATCTCCCATTTGCCCACACTGGCAGTCTGTAAACTCATTCAAAGGATGCGAGACAAGTCAGGCAGTTTTCCAACTCTGCTTCTAGTCTAAAAAAAAAAACACGCAGCCCGTGGTGGCTCAGCTTCCTTTGAGTCATACGGTGATAATTCCACAAAAAGAAGTTTCATTCTAAGTCTGTGTTAGGCTTTAATGCAAAATTAATCATCGGGGGGGAAATCCTGGAAAATACAGGGAGTTTAGCCATCAGTAACTGCGACTGATTCTGTATGACAGTGACAAAAGGGACAGGATGGGAGTGGTGTGATGCTAGCAGCTGTGGCTTCAAGGAGGCAATACAAAGAAAGGAGTTTTACACAGGCAAGCAGGTCCAAAATACTCCACCAGCCCTTGGCACCCAGATTATGCAAAGACTGATTCCATTACTTCAAAGGAGAAAACGTTAAGGAGGCTGTTTAGCTCTGTTTCTGACCTGCAAAAAACTATATTCCTTCTGTATGTCCATCTGTATTTTATAGAAGGAACCCTATAGTTCAGACAGAAGTTTCCACCATTTCCCCAGTGATATCACTAAACATTATACACAGTAAAGGATTTATTTTCTAGTGCAGGATAAACATGTTAGAAGACCTTTTATAAAAAGCTAAGGAACCTCTGTAGTCCATCTTAAAAGCAAGAGATGCTTGGGTAAAACAGCCACCGAAGGCCTTGAGCAGTCTTTGAGGTTCCGGGACACATTAGCACAGTTGTAGATGAAGAGAGTTAAGACAAAAACTTTAAAAATCTTCCTGTATTTCCTGACCACAATAGAACTTCATCTGCACCTCTGTAGTGGAAGCACTTTAGCAGAAAACAATTCAGAAACCAAGGCAAGAAAGTAGTGACATAAAAATTAAATTGTGCTCTGCCAAATATGGTGTCTATTTTTAAAACAATCTCTCTGTGCAAGTAATTAACTGAACACACACATTCTCTTCTCTTTTCTCTCTCTCTCTCTCTCTCTCTCTCTCTCACACACACACACACACACACACACACACACACAGTACAAGAATAAACAAACTCTTCTAATTCATGTCCACAATTGGGTTGGAAAGTATTAGTGCAAATTTCTGCTGACCTGCAGCACTCAGTCCATAAACTTTGGGTATCCTAGACGGTCCATCAGTGTCCAGCAGATGTTTTCAATCTGCTTAATTTTATCTCTAGGCAAGTTTTGTTTCCAAACATTAGTATTACTTGGTGATATTTCCCCTTCATAGGGAAGATTGAAAAGGTTCGTGGAAGTGGCAAACAATATTTGGTTTAAACTAGCAGGAGACAAAGGGATGCCAAGGAAGGCAAAAATCCTTTCAGTGGTTTTCTGGGGGAAATGCACAATATCTTCAAACTTGATCAGCTGGTAGCTGGTAGGTAGCAAATCTGCGTTTATTCTCAGGGCTGCTGCTGTGTGTGCCAACCACAAATGAGACAACAGGGAGACTGCGTTGGACTTGGGTTTTGCTAATTCTTTCCTTAATGATTCATACTCCAGAGCATAGCCCGAATTTAAGCTACATCTGCCTTTACCTCCCTCTACTTTAAACAGTTTAGCTAAGCGCTCTGGTATATTCTTCAGAGAGTAAAGACTTGGTTTGCTGCTGTACAGCATTGAATAAATCCACGCCCGAGGGTCCCTTACTACATACAATGCCCTCAGCGAAGATCCCAAAACTTCCTGAAAAAAATGAAGCTTTAGGGTCCAGCTCCCACTGCTTAGACTGAGCACAGGCCGTGCGCTTGGGAAGTAAACCAGGTGTCTCCTCAAAGCCCTAATGTATTCAGCATCTCTATCAAAGGCGCCTTTCATTCTACTTCTTTGTTCGGACAAAGACTCTCTCCTCTTCGATTTTCTTTTCTTGTCCTTATTCACTATAAAATATTGGGCCAGTTTACCCCTGCTGGATTCATGCAGATGGATGTTTTGCAAATGCAGTTTTGTATCTTGGACTAAAGACTGCAGCCAGCCTCGGAGTAGACGGAAATGCACACTGTGGATATCTGATGCCTTCCATTCGCAGGCGTCTACAAAGGAGTCAATTTCAAATTCCGTCTCAGGGATATCAATGTAGGCTGTGGGAACCCTGATGTAGAGAAAATCACTACTGTTGAAAAATAGTTGTTTGAGAATTTCAGCTCCTGAACCAGGAAGTGAGGTAATGACAACATCGGGACGATCAACGTGGTGCCCTTGGGAAGACACAGGCTTCGTGCTGGCCTCCATCTCCGTCCCTGCCCATTTCGCACAGATGGGCTGAGTGCAAGTGCTCCACACGTCCAGGAGCTCGATAAACCACAAGACAACAACAAGTATTAGGATCCATCGCATTAGCTTTCTAAAAGAAAGGTAAAACCGCCACTGAAAAGTTAAAATCAACAAGCTAATGCACAAAATCAACCCAATTGCTATATTAAATTTAAATCCAAAGGGGAAAATAACTTTATCCTGTCTTATGGGCCTTACTATTGCTTGAGAGCCCAAACCAAATCGGGTGATTTGGCCCTGATCGGCCACATTGGCAAAGCCACCAAATCCCAGGTAATTGAATCTTGCGTTCAGGTTGTAGTAGTCAGTTACAATGGAGACAACATGTTCAGTATTGTTGACGTTGAGAGAAATCTGAAGTCCAGAGTTGGAATTATCAGTAAATCTGCAGCTGGAAACATTGACATATGGCCCATGAAAGACATATGCAATTCTTGTGATTGTGGATTCCATCTGAAACGTAACATTAACAAACTGGGTCCACCGTTTCTTAAATTCAGCAGCTTGCTCTGCTTCCTGTATACTAGCAACGGGGCTACTGCCATGGTGATCAAACCAAAACATTTTGTAGTGTGCATCCCACACGTCCATCATGGCGCCATTATACTTGTTCATAAACCTATATGGGATGTACTTAAAATCAATATCCAGGTTATGAAAGAAGGCACTGACAGATTTTATTGGGGAATCATCTTGCTTCTCAATGTGATCGACAACCAGCAAAGTTTGAGAATTTAGGAGAAGCAAAGCGCGATACACGCTTTTCAGCTTCATTGCTGAAGAGTAAGCAGACACTGCCTCCCCACTCACAAATATCATTTCCCCATGTTGAGAGGCAGTAATGATTTCCCCTGCTGCGTCACCAACCTCCTCACTGGTCCACTTGAGCCACTGTGCACATTCTCCCAGTTGACCTTCCCAGGGCTTATTACACTGGCTCGTGGGTGATGGCGCAAACACCAATACGTTGTTAAGGTGGCTCAACTTGGGTCCATAGAGAGCTTCGGAAACAAATACTTGCCCATTGGGAGCAAAAGTAAATGAGTTCTGATCTGGATGCTCATGTCCTGGGTTAAAGCTTCTCCACCCATCAATCCAGGAGTATGGCTGAAAGTGAACTATGTCATACACAGCTCGACCGCCTAGTTTCCCAGATTTAAAAGACACAAAGGTATTGGTCTGGGTATTTGGCAACCCAGCCCCATAAGTAACAACACCCCAGTTAGGGAATGTGTGCATTTTTGCAGTACCATATTCAGCAGGAGGCTGTGGGGTGAGCTGGGGGTCATACCAGATGTATTCAGTGTGAAGAGTACTCCACCTCTGGGCAGTGGAGGGGACCATTGGTCCATCTTTAGGTCGGTGCCTTCTAATTTGCTGAGCTAACCAATTTCCAGCTCCATTCTTTAAGATGAACTTATCCAAGAAAACCAGCTGGCTCTCTGGACCATAAAACCAATTATAATTGGAATCTGCTATACCCACAGTTCTTTGGAAGCCCGGTAAAAGGGTGGCGTAATAGAACCAAAAGTGCATTTTTAACCAGTTATTATCCAAGTTGTTGATGTTAAAATGGCGCTGGGCCAGAAAAACGTACTGTGTGACTGATTTAGCTGTGTAGCTCCCATACGCCACACCTTCGTCCAAAGAACCATCGACAATATGATTCAACAGAAACATGGTCTTTTCCATCACATCTACTACAACTTGTTTCCATAAATTTACTTTGGATTCTCTTTCTACCCCGGTCACCAAGGCCCCGGTGAGCAGTGCTATCATGTTAGTAGCTTGGTGGTTATGAAGAAGTTGTTTGCCCCATGAGCGGACCTTGGAATATTCATACATTTCCTCGGTAATCACCCATATTTTCTCCAGGTATTTTTGTCTTCGGTGATCATCTAGTAAGTTATATAAAAAGTCAAAGGCAGTGGCAAAGCCTGTTAAGGAATGGCCAACTGGGACCTCATCCCCTGGTGCATTCTCAACTAGCCAGTCTTTGTAGCCAACCATCCTGTCCATATATTCCAAGACAAATTCAAAGGCAACCTTGTCTTCTGGGCATAGCAAACAGTACAGTGCTAAAGGAGGCAGATTGTTACCATAAATTTCATTCCACTTGGCAGCAAAATCAGCATGCTTGGGTGGAGGTAGGTAGTATGTTGGGTTGGACAGCATGACTGTCACTGCACTTCTGATAGCTCTGAAAAGATGCAAATGGCTTGTGCGAGACTTTTGTCTCATTGCTTGGATTTCTCCCGCATCGAAATATAAACTTGGATGAAGCATGCTTTTTTTCAGCTTTTGGTTGGATCTGAAATCTTGCACTTTCTGTGTCTTAAACTGATCTATATCATCTGCAAAAACTGCCCAGTCAGAGTAATTGCTTACAGATTCCTCAAAAGTTGAGAAAGCAAACATCACTAATGCTAAAAATAAGAAATGTCCTGTAAACATTAACGCCATGATCCATCAGGGAGTTCCTTTCCTTAGGCGATCATGTCAAACAGAGTGCTCAATGTGGTTCCCATCTGCTCAGTATAAAACACCCATTTAAGGCCTTGATAAAACAAAGACTATAAATCGCTTATGCTGTGAAATCCAGCTGATAGTTGGCTCCTTCAAAGCAAATACGATTGCCAAAAAGAAAAAACTTACACTGTATATCTGCGTCTCTAACACAGTTTTGCTTCCAATAAAACTTCAAGGAATGTTAAATCCTCTAGTTTTTCCATATCACAGAGCAAACAGTGATATACAGACTCAAACATACTATGACTTTAGGATTTACTTCCTTTGCATAAATTTAACATGAAGTGTCAAAACACACATTGTTTAAAAAGAAAAAGAAAAAGAAAAAGGAGAAAAAATCACTCCAAACTCCAAATGAAGTCATTCCTAGCATAGGAAACCATCGCCGGGAATAAAATCACCAAACGTGAGTGATGCCCTTGTGTGTGTGTCTACCCAAAGAAAGTGACGAAGTCTGAAATCCTTGGGGTGGACTCGGTTGTTTTTCTTCTCAACTTTTTACACTTCTGGCTTTGAGAATTTTTTCTTCTCCGTTTTTGGGTGAAAAACATCCTCAATAAGCTTCCAAAGTCCTACCTGGTTTTAAAAATCTCAAAATTCCTGCCCTCATTTCAAATCTGTCTTTTTCAGGCCTTCTTACTTATCAGCCTATTATGACCCAGAGGAAGCATTTTCATGTCTTCTTTTATCAGCTTCATCTGTGCAGCTAGAAAAATCTAATCTCTTCAGCCACCTAGGTACATCCCTTCCAGTCATGAAGTAACCACCAGCGGGGAAAGAAAACTCCCCTTTCACCAACAATGACGGCTCTTTTCTGCTCCTTTTTCATGACATTCCTTTCTGGAAGGAAAAAAAAACACAAAGAAATTCTCTGAGGCTACAGGTATGCTGGGAGTGGATATAAACTGATATCTCAATTCGTGTACTGGACAGAAATTTCGGAATCACAATAAATCTGTTATTAAATACAATCTAAGTTAATTCAATTGATTCTTTTTTATTACTATTATACTTTTAAATGCACGCATTAGGATAACAAAGAACAGTGGCAGATGACAAGCAGCTACAAGATATAACTTTGGCCGACGGTATTTATTTTAACTGTGGCTGACTTTAGCCATTTAAAATGTTTTAAGGGGGTGAGGGGTAATGAGGGGTAGAGGGGTTCTAGTGTATGGTGACTAAGGGAAGGAGATTTGACTTTGGGTGGTGGGCACACAGCCAATATATAAATGATGTATCATAGAATTGTGCACTTGAAACCTATATAGTTTTATTAAGCAATGTCACCCCAATAGATTTAACTTAAAATGTAAAATAAATACAATGTTTTTATTCGAATGCAGTTTACCCAGTGAGTCCTGCTATGATTCTTGTTGTTTCAGGCACAAAAAACAGCGATGAAAAGCAAAAGTTGCAAGGACCTTTTTAGATTCCGTCTGAGGGTTTAGCTTTCATGGGATCAGAAGGTGTCCCTGTCAGGGACCAGTCACTTCCCTCAAAGGAGAAATCATGACAATGTGTGGGAGCAAAGAAGGGCAGTTCCGCTCCCACCTCTCACCTGTAGCCTCGTTTTCCATCCTCATAAGGAACCAGCAGAGGGAGCTCAGACCCAGACTTAAGGAGTCCCTGCGAGTCTTCGGATGGGAAGAACCTACCCAAGTTTCAGTCCTGGACAAGTCTCCTCTCCGTGGGAAACGTTAACCCGAGGAGTTTTCCTGCTCGGCCCCGCCTGTTGCATTTTTTAAATACGCTTCCTACGAACGTGCCGCCCCCATCCTGCGCTTCCCGCTCCCCGAACTCTGCCGGTGGTTTGGGGACAGAAGACCCCTGAATGGTCAAGTCCACTTACCTTCGCAGATCCGGACAGGGTCCTCCGGCGGCGCTGGGCCCCGAAGCGGCGGAGGCTGGGAGTTGGAGAGAACTGCGGTGCGCAGGAGGCCTGGCCGTGCGGCTCCGCGCAGGGTCCCCGGAGCCCCGGACCCCGCGCTCCCCGAGCTCCAACAGGCTGCAGCCCCGCGCTGGTCCCCCGCCCCGCGCGGACACGCTTGCCCTCGGGGAACGCCGGGACGTTCCCGGGCCGCCCGGGACCGCGGGAGGCAGGTCCGCGCGGAGGGCGCTCTCGGGGACGCCGTGTCCAGCGGAGCGCCGGCGTCCCCAAGCCGCGATGCCCGAAGCCGCCGCCGCTGCCGCCGCTCCTTCTTGCCAGCTCGGGCGCGCGGCCCGGGAGCGAGAGACAGCTCCGCGGCCGGGGCGGGCGGGCAGACAGGGGCGGGGCCTGGCCGGG
>NW_005871084.1:8435951-8468803 GCF_000147115.1 Myotis lucifugus
GGGGCCAGAGGGACTTAAATCTGGGGCCACGGGGCCGCAGAGGTTGGGGGGCGGGGCCGGGGGCGGGGCAGCACCGTGTCGAGGGGGGACCCGAAGGCTCCTCCTCTACTTTCGGGAGGGGGTTAGCGGCCGCCGGGCCTCCGGGACCCCGGGTTCTCCCAGCCGGGACTTGGGGTGTGTGAGTTTCTGAAATCCTCGCCCCCCTCCCATTCCCTTTGTTTATGGGGCGAGGACGACTTTCCCAGGGCGCGGGTTGGGGGGAAGATGGGGGAACCCCTGGGCTTGGGGACAAATGGGAAAAGGGGGGGCTGGTGGGTGAGGCGGTGGGTGCCCACCTTCACCCTTTAGGAGGCTGGAGCACGGAGGGGGGGGGGGGGGATGACAGGCAGTCTGGCTGAAGTTGCTGTCATATGGGAAAGCCAAATCAGTGCTCCAGAGTAATAGGAGAGTGACTTCAGGGCCACGATGCTAAAGATCAGGGGGAACCAAAAAAATATGCATTAGCTTTATGGATTGAAATCATTTCTCCGGCAGCATAAATATGGAAAGGTGGGTGACAAGCAGGTGGAAGGAACCTCTTTCTTCTTAAGGAAATGGAAACTGGAGTAAAGCCCCAGGGCCGGCGAAGACGGAGTCCCTTGGTTACTATGACACGTATTGCAGTTCTAGGGTTAGGGAATCCTAAGGCAGCTGTGAATCCTGTTATACTCGACCTATTGAACTCCTCACAGGTATCTGAGGTTATATTTCCGTGTAAACCACCCCGAGATCTGACCTCAACTATCACGAATAACAGCAATAATAAGAACACAGGGAAATATGAAGAGTTGCAAATGAACAAGCCCATCCCATTAAAATTTAAAAAAAAAAAAAAAAGAGTGTCTTGCTTAGATCACTTCCTGGTAAAACCAAACAAGAGACCATTGCTAGGAGAATCAATTTCAATTATTTACCTTGGAGGTGAAAAGTGACTCTACTTCCTCATCCTTCTATTTTGTCCCCTTGGGAACCCCACCGCAGTCCAAATGGTCAAAGTTGCTTTTGCTTTGGCACTTCGATAACTATGCTTATCCCGTTCCTCCCTGCACAGCATCATCTGCCCAACCACCCTCACCTACTAGTTGAAATTTGTCTGTTGAAATTCTTTTAATCATTCTTGTCTTAGCTCAGATGCTTAAAAATTCCTCTCTAAATACCTCCTAGGTTTCCCTAACCAGAATGAGTCACTCAAGCACTTCGTGATTTGGGTCTATAGTCAGCCCTTAGAGCATCTGTTTTTGCTTAATATTTACCTGACTGACTCCTGTGCTCTGTGCAAAGCTCCTTCAACTTCCAAGCAGCCACCCATCCCCTCTGTACGCGCTGTATCTGTGTTTGAAATGAGTTGAACCTTTAACAGTGGGCTTCACGTGGAGCATGGTCTCCTCCACTGACATTCATTGTGAAGCATGAGTCTTCCTCTGAACTCCAGAAACAGAACTTCCTGAGAAAGTCTGGATCGTCCCCCTATGTGGTCCACAATTTAGGAAGATGACTCATGGCGTCCAGCCTCGGTTATGGGAGAGCATAGAGTTGGGGGAACGAGGAGCCCAACTGAAGAGATTCCTATAGTTTTCTGCAAAGAGGTGCTTTGTAAAGTGCCTAGGAATTAGTGCTATACACAGAATGAATAAGTATGCAGACTTTTTCAGAACAAAATGTGTGGATGGCGTTCTTTTATCCTGTGGATCCCAAGTTTCCCATGACACTAAGGCAAGGTGAATCATGGAGGTTATTATGAGCACTAACATCTGGCAGGTGAATATTTTAACTTCCATCTGATCTTTTTTTCAGATTTATTAACATCAATATGACCATTTTCACTTTACAGATGAATGGATTCAGGTACAGACATTGTGGCCTTTTGGGTTTGCCCCTTGCATGGGTGTTGAAGCTGTGGGATGCAGCTAAGGTCCGGCATCTTCAGGTGAGCTTTTAGGCTAATTCACATTAAGCAGTATCGTCTCCCAGTTATAAGTGTGTTTAAATAAAACAGGAGCTACAGTGGACCAATGCTAATCGCTGGCAGAAAGGGTGAGTGGCAGATGGCACTATGAAAAATGAAGCGAGGTCCTGGCCAGGCAGCTCAGTAGGTTGGAGCGTCATCCCTGTATACCGAGGTTTGATCCTGGGTCACAAGAAGTAACCAATGAATGCATGAATAGGTGGAACCTATTTCATATTTCTCTCTCTCTCTCTTCCTCTCTTTAAAATCAACAAATAAAAATTAAAAAAAGAAAAATGAAGAGAATCTTGTTTTCTGGGAACTAAAAATGGATAGGCCCAATTATTTATTGCTCCTTCAACATGTGAAGATGATACAAAGTTAGTTATAAATAATGCATCTAACCGTAGAAGGGATGAGCTATATGTTATGTGATTGTACATTAAAAACCTTTATGAGCGCGGCAAGAGACACGTACACCAACAGCTGCTAAATTCAGAATCCTGGAGCAGTATCTTATTTTATGTAAAAGAAGAACAGTGCAGTCTATTGCTCTGGGGATTTTCTGCTATGTACAAAGATCTTAAATCTACATGAGATTTTACTCGTGATTTCAAAGCACTTATGAAAATCTGGTTTTTTTATTTGAATATCTTTCAACCAAACTACCAGCCACACCACTTAAAACAGAGATGACGTTTTCTAGACTAGATTTCCCAAGGCAGGGCCTGCCTCCCTCCCTCCCTCCCTCCCTCCCGTTCTTCTTCCCCCTCCTTCTTTTTTTCATTCTTGAACAGCTAGACCAGAGCCTTGCACTTTGTGTTGAGTGCATGTTGAATATTGAACATGGAGTATCACCCTTATTTTATGGCAGAAGAGGAACAAAGTCATAAACCTCTGAAGAGCAGAATCAGGAGCTCATTCTCTCCCAGCCGTGCTCAGAAACTTGTTACTGTAGGATCAGTGATTGGAGCTGTGTCTTGGGGTGACTTCAAGTGCCACCTAAGACTAGAAAGTCAGCCAACATGATAAGGAGAATCTCTGCAAGAATTGTATGTCTTCAGATCGGTAACTTCAAGTTCTGAGCCTCAGAGCCTAAGGTATATACTCCATTGTCTTATAGAGGGATAAAGTGCAAGCAATTAAAACAAACCAAGATACTACATGACGTCCCTTGACTGAAATCTTTTGCCGATGATCTGTTGTATTGATTATCTCTTAATAATTGGGGCAAAGATGTCCAAGAACTAACTGGTTCATTCAGCAACTGAGCACGTGCAGATCTCTAGCCCATGGGCTTACAGAGAACGTGGGTGATTTCATTATTCCTCCCTTCACCCCGGCCCTTCCTTCGTATGGTTTTGGCTGAGAGCTCAGATGCAGATTTCCTGAACCAGTTACAAGGTGAGATGTGTATTAGAGTGATCCACGAGCTCTGCTAGAACCAGTGTTTGCCCCAGCATTTGGGGAGAGAGCAGCTGTGATGGTACAGAAACAGACACCAAACTTAAGCTGCAAATTTTTTTTTGCACAATTGACCAGCAGTCACAGGCCACACCGATAAGAAAGACAAAAACCACAGATTTAAAGCGGGCAGTAGAATGTGGAAATACTCTTTCTGCAATTGCTTTGAATGCACAACATCTCAAAGTGACAGGGATTTTGCCGGCAGAGCTGCCAATGAAGATGTGGCTGGGAGTCTTCCTTTAGTGCAGTGGTTCTCAACCTTCTGGCCCTTTAAATACAGTTCCTCATGTTGTGACCCAACCATAAAATTATTTTCGTTGCTACTTCATAACTGTAATGTTGCTACTGTTATGAATCATAATGTAAATATCTGAGATGCAGGATGGTCTTAGGCGACCCCTATGAAAGGGTCCTTCGACCACCAAAGGGGTCACGACCCACAGGTTAAGAACCGCTGCTTTAGTTGGTTTATCCAGCTCTACAGGAGCCTGTCTGACAGTAACCAGATTTTTAAAACTTTTAAAATACCAAAGCCAAGTTCTGAGAACAGAAGTTTCCCCAGAAGTTCACTACTAGTAAAACCTTGTATTTTTAAGTGGGAAGCATTATTGCTACCACATCTTGCTTATATACAGTTTTGCTCTTACCCTGAAGGACAATTTTAGACAAAGTGAAACTGACAAGGGGAGTAGAGATGGGGCTCTTTCTCTGTCCCCTCCCTGTCTTATTCCAGTTTCTCAACCCCAAACCCCAGGGACATTTGGCTCCTCAGAAAACATTTGACAGTGGAGAATGTGTTGATTGTCTCAGCTAGGGCATGGGGGACTGAGGGCATGTGGTGGGCAGGGCCAAGGATTCCATTAAACATCCTCCAGCCCCATCCCCACCCCCAAGCAAAGAATTATCCAGCCCAGGATGTCAATACTGCTGAGTTGGAAAAAAACCCTGCCTTAGCCCACTGATTCTAACAATCCATGATATGCAAATTGTTGGTAATTGTTTGAATCAAGTCCTGAGGGCTTTCCGTCACCATTTTGTGATTAGTGCCAGAGTTGCTCTTACTCATGTATTAACACATGGCTTTCTGTTGTTTATCAGATACTGCGTCCGTACTCTTTGCTTGGTCAAAGACACTCCTAACACCAGCTATTTCGCCTCATCTAAGAGCCTGGGCTAGGCGACCAGGCACAACTGGCAATAAATCAATTACTACAGAACAGTTTGGGAAGAAGTGACTTTAAGGTGATCAGGAATGCCCTTTTGATGTTAAAAAAAAAAAAAAAAGCAAACCCCTTCACACACAGGCACACCTCGACCGCCTCTATTGTCAGAATTCTTTCCTGTAGGACAATGTTTTCAAATTAAAATCCTCGGACCTTCAGTATAAAAAAGCCCAGAGTTTTGCTTAAAATGCCAATTTCTCAAATGGGTGAATGGGTGTGTATAACCCCGGAATCTGCATCTTTCCAGTGCTCCTCAGATGCAGGCCACATTGGACAGTCACTGTTCTAAGACGAGGACTCTCATCCTTTTCCTCTTCCCTGCACATCTGGGGGGATGTGTCTGCGGGACCCCTTGGCCATGTGGCAGAAACATCCTCTGGCTAGCAGGAGCCCAGGGACCGTCGAGGGAAAGGAGTTGATGTTCCAGAATAATCCAGAGACATGTAGGGAAGGACTCTGCAGCTAGCTTCATTATTTCCCATGCTGACTATTTGCTCACACATGAGAGAGTGAGATAAATAGGATTTATAAAATAGAGGAGAGAAAATTTGATGCAGCCTGGGCACAGTGGAACTTGTATCTCACATTTCTGGGGTAAATTGATTAAGTGGACGGTAGCAGAGGAGTTTGTCCTGGGTCCCTAAGGGGCCAACACACAGTTCGTTAGGAATTCCCCAGAAAACAGTGAGAGTTTAGCTGTGGAGCAGAGGTGACAGGTTGTCTTTGTACAATGTCAGTCAATAACCTGTCCTTGGTGCTGCCACTTAAATGAGATCAAGCCCACACCCCATTCTTCCGTAGCCATCCTCACTGGAAAGCCTTTGGGAAATTAGGTTTCTCCCTCCCTCCATCCCAGCCCAGGAGACTTCTCCCCCTGCTTCCGAGCATTGATTTCCAGCTTCTCTTGCTCTGAGGATCAGCTTTACCAGCTCAGTCCTGGGGATATGACTGAACTTGGCACCCTCAGCACAGGTTTATGTTGCCTTGACACTACCATCAGGCAGAAAGCAAGTATCCTTTTTGGATTCCAAATTCAAAGTCTCAGGAAAGAAAGGATGATTGCACAGCCTGGTCAAGTTTCCATCATGACTCACACAGGGATGGAAAGTAGTTCAAGGTCAGATAGTTCAAACGTTGCTACAGGGGCTAACATTAGTGGGTTTGGAGTATCAGTCATCATAAGAGAACAGAGCTGGCTAGTCCCTAAAATGCATCTACCACGAAATGATACACCAAAGGGCTGGGCTCCTCTGAGAGGCGTGTAGTAAGCACTGCATTGGATGGTGGGTCCTTGAGGTGGTGGAGGTTAAGAGACAGGGAGAGGGAAGGAGGGAGGTTGGCACACATCATTCAGAAATACCCAGCATTGCATGCTGACTCCTCTTCCTTATCAGTCTTTGGAAATTATTCCTATGATGGAAATTACTAAATTTACCTAATTATAAGAATCACCTAGAAGGGCTTGTTAAAAGTATACAATGTGAGACTGGAGACCCTACCTTAGATTTACAGAGGTAGAATGGGAATGGGGATACAAAGAATTCATATTTTTAAATGTCATTTTGATTATGCAAAATTGGACAATTGCCTTTAGAGAGATGACCTATTTAACATATTACCAGCTGCTTACAATAGAACATAAATTAGTTTTAGATCTAGAAAGCAAGTTTGATAGGGATAGAGGCGAGGAAAAAAGGTATGCTTGAGTGGAGTTATAGAGCTGTGCTATCCAGTATGGTAGCCACATGTGGCTAGTGAGAATTAAATAAAATTAAAATTCAGTTCCCTAATTGCACTATCCACATTCCCGGTGTTCAGTAGCTACGAGTGATAGCTATAATATTGAGCAGCACACATAGGGAGTACCCCCCCAATGTTCTAAAAAGTTCTATTGGGCAACATTGTAGAAGCAGCTAGCCAAGAACAGAGAAAGATGCTACAATAGTCATCTCTGGGGTCCCCGGTCACAGGCCTATGCAGAGTAGGTAGGTGACCATGGTGTGGATGATGAAGTTGATGTACTAATGCGAATGAGAGTAGCTGACACTTATTGAGCATGTATTAGGTGCAAAAGCTTTCTGGTGTACCCCTCCGAACAACCTACACTCTAGCCATGGTACCACACTGTCTCACTAGGTGCCGGATGTGAGTGAAGTCAGCCAGTTGACTGTTGTCATGTGGAATATAGGGTCCTGGGTAGCCAGATAGTCTGATTTTTTCCAAGGAAAGACAGAATTCTGGATTGTGTGTGTGTGTGTGTGTGTGTGTGTGTGTGTGTGTGAGAAATAACCTGATTTTTACAAACGGCTTAATCTTTTTTAAAACACTGTGAAGTCCAAATAAAATATGTCTGTGAGATGGATTTAGCTCATAAATGGCAAGGTTTTCACTTTTGATTTAGAAGCTCAAAATTAATTTCCTGATTTTACCTTAGCCCAACCCCGCCCCAGGAATTCAACTTCCATTTTAATGCTGGAGAGAAAAGTACCATTCTTTCTTAAGTTATCTACTACTATAACCCCTCTCAGACTGGAACAGTCAAAGGCTGATGATGTTTTCAAACAATCATATTTATATCTACAGAAATGTATTACACTTTATTTCCTTCATGTTTTCAATAAATATTCATTAAATGTTCAGTAGCACACTGTGCAGGGCAGTGTGGGAAACCTCTATGGGGAAAAATATTCCTAGTCAAATGGAGCTTATAATGCTCTGGACAGAAAAGGCATAATAAAAAGACAGAATAAGTATGATTTATTAATTCATTTGTTTTCTGTATTTTAATCATTACTTTATGAGATTTAAATGTCTTTGGGGGATCTTCCATATTTTGCTGCCCGTTCTTTTCAAAAGCACATTTAAATGGAAGAGGGTGAGAGACTGGTAATGACTCAGGAATGGGAAAGTGGGTAAGAATCTTGACGTTGTAAGAAATCTCCAGGATGTGTGGGTTTCTGCAGAGCTGCGCCCCCTCTGTTGCAATATCCGGAGCGAGCCAGGCACGGAGCTAGCTGGCTGACTTCTGCGGAAAGAATCCTGGAACTTGTCTGCTGACCTGTTTCTAGACTTTCCAGCACAGCCAGCCAGAGACTTCCTATAGACACGGAGGGAATTCAAAAGCAACAGACGTGGCCCTTCAGCTGTTTGTCTGGGGACCCTTGGGGATGAGACGGAGCTGTTTTCCCTGCAACTGGACGCCAAGCAGACCAGTGAGAAGGTCCAGGGCGGAAGAACAGGTTGTGCTGTCGGCATACACTGCATCCTGGGCCAGAGCTTTTTAGTAGAGGATTCAGTCAAACCCAAAATACAAGATGGAAATCCTCTCTCATCGGTCATCTTTTTAAACATAATACAGAGAGAAGAAGTGGACAGAACCATGTTTCCTAAAAAGTCCTTGATGATAAGGATCACCAAGGACACTTAATTCCTCCACTGGAAATGCATATTAAGGGGCTGAGGTGAAATCAGGAATTTGGTATTCTTGGTAGTCACCAGGGACTTTTAGAAAAAAAAAAAAAACAGAGTAGAAGGAGAAAGAGTGGTTCTCTCCTGGTAATGGTATGACTCGCCTACTGCTCATGGTTACCCGCCTAGATGGTAGGTATAGATGGTCCCGAGTTTGAGTCCGAGCTCTGAGGCTATGTTGTAAATTGCTGTGAGACACTGGGCCAGTTGCATAGCTTTTCTACATATAGATGCCCTCATCTGTGAAAAATGGGGTTGCGGCATTACTAGCTGCACAGGGAAGTTGAGGAGTTCAAATGACAAGAGGCAAGGAAAGCCCTCAGTGCTGAACTTGGGGGATTCTCAAGCAAACCTCTTTATAGTTAAAAGGCAATTTTATGCACTTTGTCTCCTTTCATTCTTTTAGCAATCATGTGAACAATGTATGATAAAGTCAATGTCATATACTAAGACACTGAGGAAGAGAAAATGTCATATCTGAGGTGTCCAGCAACTTGCTTTCTGAAATGGTCTAATTTTAAAGACAGAATATTTTAAGCCAACATCTCATCCATTTCTCTAATTTTACAGATGAAGAATCTGAGGCCCAGTGAAGGAAACAAATATTTTCAAGGTGAGAGACAGACCAACAGCTGGGACCAGAGCCCAGGTTTTTGTAGACAGATCTGCAGTCTTACCATTGCATTGTTGAGGATGTCAAATTCAATGATAGATATTTTAAATTTGTTAACGTTGATATTTAAAAAATCACTTTCTAAATAACTAGTCTGTGTGCATCTTAAAATAAAGCAGTTTACACTTTATACACAGTTTAATTTTGCACCAAAATTCTTTCAGAAACCTTTAAAAAACAGGTTTCTGTGTCCACCAGAGGTTCTTTTTTAATCTTGATAAGGCATAATAACTTGCATATCAAGTTTACCAATAAAATTTTGAGAACTGGCTAATTGAACTTTTAAGTCTTTGAGACTAGATATTGTATATATTTTTTCTTGTATTCAGAACAATTCCAGCCAGAATTTTAGGCACAGTTTTTACTCAGTGAACTCTTTTGGAATTGAACTATGGTGGAATCAGACTATGGTAAAATGTTTTGATTTTATAAAAATCTGTGAAGCACATGTATGGATGAGTCATTTCCAAAGATATCATTTACAAAATTTGAACTGAATTAGAAGCACAATTCTCTGGCCAGATATATGTGTCTGTCTGGAGAATATATATATATATATATTTTAGAGGCCCAGTGCATGAATTGGTGCACAGGTAGGATCTGCCCAGCCCTGCCCCAATCAGGGCAGATCTGGGCTGGGCCTGTCAGAAGGAGGTTGGCCAGCAGACCCTTCCCCCGAATGGGGTATAGGAGGCTGATGGGGGTCAGCAGCTGGGGGAGGGGCCGTGGGAAGTTGGCCAGCCAGCCCCACCCCCAATTGGTGTGTGTGTGTGTGGGGGGGGCAATCAGGGGCAGAGCTGGCTGCAAGAGGTTGGCCAGCCGACTCCACAACTTATTAGGGTAGGGGGGTGATCCGAGGTGGGGGCCGGCCATGGGGAGGGGCTGCTGGCCCAATCAGGGTGGTGGGGGCCCATTGGGGTGGGGCAGGCCAGGGGGAGGGGCTGCAGGAGGTTGGCTGACTAACCCCACCCCCAATCAGGGTGGTGGGGCCAATTGGGGGCAGGGCTGGCCAAAGGGAGGGGCTGGGGGCTGATCAGGCTGGTGGGGACCCATCCGGGGTGGGGCTGGCCGGTGGGAAGGCCCGCCAGGGTGTTGGCTGGCCGCCCCGCCCTCAATCAGGGTAAAAGAGGCCTGATAGGGCCAGTTCGCTGGCCGCAGTGGGTGTTCCGGTCACTGGCTATTTATATATATAGATATGAGAGATTGGAGAAAATTAGCCTTCAGACAAGTGGAATCTGGTCTAAGAGAGAAGGGAGAAAAGTCCCAATATCATGCCAAGTCTGAAGAATGTTGAGCTTGGATGTTACTTATCTATTGATGCACAACAAATTATTCCCAAACTTGGCAACAAAAACAAATGTGTGTTTATTTTCTCTAGTAATTTCTGAGGATTAACAGCTGGGAACAGCTAAGCACAATGGATCTTGCCAGGATCTCTCAGGAGGCTGTTGTCAAATGTCTGTGTTTTAACCACAGTATCTTGGGTGAGGTGTGGTGAGGCCAGACTCCGATCAAGAGAGGGAATGGGCCCAGGCCAGTGTGGCTCTGTTGGTTCATCCCTTATCCCATGGTCGGCAAACTGCGGCTTGCGAGCAACATGCGGCTCTTTGGCCCCTTGAGTGTGGCTCTTCCTAAGCCTTAGGAGTACCCTAATTAAGTTAATAACAATGTACCTACCTATATAGTTTAAGTTGAAAAAATCTGGCTCTCAAAAGAAATTTCAATCGTTGTACTGTTGATATTTGGCTCTGTTGACTAATGAGTTTGCTGACCACTGCCTTATACCAGTGGCGGGTTTGATTCATGGTCAGGTCACATACCCAGGTTTTGGATTCCATCTCCAGTTGGGGCATGCATGGGATTCAACCTATTTCTCTCTCTCTCGCTCTCTCTCTCTCTCTCTCTCTCTCTCTCCCTAACCCTTTCTCTTAAAAAACACATACAACAAAACAGTAAAAAATATCCTGCCAGAAGCCGGTCCATCCTTGCTGCTTGACACAGTCGCTGCAGGGAAGAAACATCTGCACAGGGACCTGGCGTATATGGCATACTGTTTTTAATATGTTTGCTCCCCTTCTTAGCGCTATGTGTTTTAACCAAGGTCACCTCTCCGAGAAAGGTTGTTTCCCCAGGTGGGGATTTTTTCCCTGGAGTTAGGGATTAACAGGACTAAGGAAGAGAATAAATCAGTGAAACCCCCTAGTGTTACAGAAATACCATGTACTACTTATGAAGAACTTGGACTAAGACTGTTGGCAATAAATTTGGGACTTGTTGGGCCCACATCCCCAGGGGTCTGCCCACCAGGGAAAGCACCAAAGCCTATACCCCTGGAGACCCACTGACACAGGGCAGTCCCAGGGAAGGCAAGCAGCAAGGCTGGGAGGACATAACCTTTACTGGGTAGGATAATCTCCTTCAGTCACTTCCTTGTAGCTTATCAGTAGAGCAGTGACCTTGGAATAGCCCTTATAATGGAACACGGAGATTAACCTAGACAGGATTAAACTCAACAGAACTAGATTAACAAACGCCCTAACCTTTGGAATAGAATGGATAGGATTAAAATCAACTGGTATAAATAAAGATGTAACAGGACAATAAAGACTGAATCTGGCTGGGGAACCTGGCTAGAACCTGGCTAGAGAATCTGGCTAGGCTGCTGATCAACTGAACGCGGACTCCGTGTCATTCCTTCTCCGCCGACTCCATCCACACCTTTGGGAACCCCTGGACCTGCTGGGGTTGGACCCCAACAATATCCTTGGGTGAGGATTAAAACATTTTTAAAAATGAAGTTAAAACTCATGTAGATTCGCTTTTATTGCTTCCATTAAAATCAATTTAAATACCATCTTTAATGTTATTCAAAGTCAGCATGTATACTATTTACACATAGATTTAATATTGTTCCCTGTCATTAATTAGTTCATCCTCTAAAGGGATGGGAACCAACTTAACCAATAGGAAGACCACCACCAAAGTTTTAACTTGAGAAAAGGAAGTTGCCTTGCAGTAAATTATCTTCAGATCCCCTGCCGGGACCTAGTACCTTGTGTTGAGGGGCATCTGGGTCCTGATTTAGAGCTAAGGCTGTGGGATTCTTTCCACAGTGAGGTCAAGAGGATGGAACAAGAGGTCACCTGTGAATCCTAAATTTTGAAATTATTTTCCACGAATCTGTTTGTATTCTTCTTTTGGCAACTTAAAAATATGCTGTTATTTTTTTGTAGCGGAGTAAGGAAAAGTAACCACAGCAAGAGCCTCAGGGAAACAGGGAACCTCCTCTTGAACTTTGCTGTTGGTTACAGAGTTTCCAAGTCTCCTGAAGTGAAGGTAGATTCTTATCTTTCTCTTCCCCCTTCCCCCAACTGTTCCTCTGTTATAAAGTAATTTAAAATCAGGGATTGAAAACTTCTTAAAGATATAATTTAAAAAGAAAACCTTAGGCAATTTAAAAATGGATCCAAATGATCACTTTTTTTTTCATTCATTTATGTAGTTAACTCAATTTCTATTATTCTTCTCAGAAGCCATTATCTTTGCACTTCAGACTTGTGTTATGCATAGTATTATTCAATGTGCTTTTAATTTGGACTCACTTTTGCTTCCTAAGTCTGTATTATTTTCTAAAGTATGAGACTCAATATGGTTCAATAGCCTCAAATATTTTATTCCAGTTTTTTAACATTGCTATTTAAAAATTTTAAAACTTTTCATATTATATAATCAAAAGACTGCAACAAATGTAGAAAACATAATTTCTTCATTTTTCTACACACATATTATTTTTCTATAGAAAAGACTTGTTAATCTGTAATTTAACCGGATCACGTGACCTTTATGCTGTTGATTTAATTGCATCACTTTGCCCTCCTGAAGATCTAAGAGTTTTGGATGTCGGTAAAATTAAATAAACTTTTAAAAGTCAAGTGAATTAGAAACAAATTAAATAATGATTCAGAGACCCTTGAGGAAAACTGCACCCACCCATACATATGTATTTTTTAAATTAATCAAACTCTTTTAAGATAATCATCTTATTCTGCAACCATATAGAATATTTATTTGGAAGCTAAAGAAAAGAGCTTTGCTTAAGTAGATTTAGTTTTTAAAAGTGCTTCTGTATAGTTCCACTGTTTGGGTGCTGTTATATAACTATTGCTTTCAAAACTTTGCACAGTTAAAAAAACCAAAAAAATAGTCTAAAATTAAATGTATAAACTATAATTTTTTATTATAAGTTTATAAGTATAAATTTATACAAATTAAATGTATAAAACTAAATTTATGAAAGTTATGTTTTTCCTAATAAAAATTAATATTCTATAAATATTTTATATTCAAACTATTGTTAAGTAATATAAAAATGTTTAAAAATAGGTTTTATGTCACTATTATTTAGAATCTTTTCCTTTACAAAAAAAAAAGTTGACATATTCCAGTTGCCTCTCATGCTAAGACCTCGTTGTATGGTATACAGAAAAATGCAGCTGTACGGGAAGTATTTCATGAGTTTCATAGGAAACTGGAATTTTATTCAGGATACCATGACGATTTGAACTTAAGACATATTGACAATTCTGACCTTCATTTACTGGTTTTCTGCCATTATTAGTCTGTGCCTCTTAAACTATCTGTTATGCCCAGATTCCAAGATCCCTCAAAGACCACACTAGGAGCCAGCCAGTTCGATGCAAAAGCAGAAGGTCCTTTTATTGGGGGCTAGCCAACCCGACTCCGCTCCAGGCCAGCGCAGTGACCAGAAGCAGAGTCCCCCCGCCTGGGAAAAACCGGGTTTTAATAGGGGGATGGAGCGAGGGGATTGTGGGCCCTGCCGATTGGCCAGGTGCAAGCCGGGTCTTGTTACACAGGATGTGGTCATATCTACGGCGCGCACTTCCCTTGATTGTCATTGGTTAGTTTAAAATCCCGGGCGTGGCCAGCAGAGGCCTGGGCTTCCCGCACGTGGCAACTGCCCCAACATGGAGGATACAGGCAAGATGGAGGGCATAGCCCTCGCCCTTTCACTATCAACTAACTCAGTCCCTCTATAATGGCTTAACTGATCTTGAACTTCCCATACCTGGATGTCACTGAGTCAGTCTGTTTGGGGAGCCTGTAGACCAGTGATGGTGAACCTTTTGAGCTCGGTGTGTCAGCATTTTGAAAAACCCTAACTTAACTCTGGTGCTGTGTCACATATAGAAATTTTTTGATATTTGCAACCATAGTAAAAGAAAGACTTATATTTTTGATATTTATTTTATATATTTAAATGCCATTTAACAAAGAAAAATCAACCAAAAAAATGAGTTCGCGTGTCACCTCTGACACGCGTGTCATAGGTTCGCCATCACTGCTGTAGCCAGTGTTCTCATGAAAGTCCTTTTCTAACTCTGCTGGCCAGTCAGCTGTCACCAAGTGAACAGAGGTCTGTGGTCAAAACGTGACTTGTCTGAGAGCCAACTTGGAAGGGGCCTGGATAAGCAAACTGATTCTTGACCCTGAAGTTTTAAACAGGAAGGGACCGTAGTGATAATTCTAGCTACCTGCTAATTTTGCACTGGGGAAGTGATCACTGGTTCACTTGCTGACCATATCATCTTCATAAACTAATACTCTTCCCAAGGCTGCATTTGCAATGAAAAGTAGAAAAAGAGAGTATGACTAATGAACGTAATAAACTGACTAATAGAATAGGTCCAGAGACATGGATACATGGAACAGACTGAAATTTCTCATGGGAGGGGAGTTGTGGGGGGAGGCAGGGAGTAGGGGGAGACAGTGATAAAAGCTTAACCCAAGAACTCATATACATGTATGCATAGCCAATGGACACAGACAATAGTTTGATAAAGACCTGGGGTGGGGCAGGGGCTGGGAGGGGGAGGGTAAAAGGGGCTGGGGGGGCAGGGGGGGGACATCTGCAATACTACAATAAAATTAAGTTTAAAATAATTTCTTAAAAAGAGATTATGACAAATAGAGAAGTTTAGGAATAATAGCAGCAGTAGACTTTTAACCAAACATTTGTTAGGATTTAAGGAGAACCAGTACATATATGAGGTAAAGACTACCTCACAGTTAGACATTGGGGTAAGGGCAGCAGCAAAGGAAGGACTCAGACCTTGAGACACACTTGGATTCAGTCAAGGCCAGTGTGCTCCTGAGCAAGCACTGGAATCGCTCATAATGCCATCTGTAGCCTTGCCCAGTTAATGCTATTAGGGGTAATAGAGGTAAATCTATTATAGGAAATTGTTCCTTTGGAGCTAATTGAATTCTAAAGGGAGGTCATGCTAATGATTACGATTTATGAGATTCCAGAATCATTGTGAAGTTGGTAATATTTTTTATAGCAGATCCATTTCTGAGCTAGTCAAATCAATTTGCTGAGTGAGATTAAAGAAGGAATGGGAAAGGAGAAAAATTGCCATTGGATGTACATAGCGGTATTTATTTCTCTTTTTTTAATATAATACCAGGACATCTGTATGAAAGGCGAAAAAAGTGAAGAACACATAGGCAATTTTGCATCAACAATGTTAATTTTGTAGTTCTTTTTTTCCCCCACCAAATTGAATAGATGTTTTAGTATTCTGGGAAGCTGTCTGTGTAACAATATATATTCTAGTCAGATCAGTTCAAACAAAGCTCTAGTCCGTGCAGATTTTTAATGTGGTGGCAAAAGGGTGTGTAACTGAGTTGCTTTAACAATTGCTTATTGCATGGCAAAGATGTTATGAATAGCATGGTAGATATGTTTTCAATAGAGTTAAGCAATACCCCAAATGAGTAAGTCCTGGTTACTGTCCTTGAAAAAGTCACAGTATATTCAAGAAAGAAATATAAACAAATAATTACACTATGTGGAAATAGTGCTGTATTACCAAGCTAGACCCAAAGTGCTGAGTTAACCATTGTGATTTGGGATTGAATCTACATATTGTGCCTGAGGATGAAGGATGCAAAGTTAGCAAATACATTTTAGTAGCTAACTGACATTAGTAGTAGCTTCTCAGCGTTTATGAGCACAGTAATAGAGTCTACCAAATGATGAGTTCACATATAAAATCGATAATCAATGCCAGAGAAATTTAGAAAACACAGCCCCAAACTGAAAAATCATTCCTCAGGAAAGGATCTGGATCAGGCAAACAAATGTAGAGATAAAGGAAAATATAATAAAAATTTATTATTTTGAGACAGATATTGAATATGCATGACTTATACACTCATTTATTCATTCATTTCTTATTTATTTAATGTCAATAAAGTACTTTAGAGACCTCACATTTTTCAGGGGTGAGACAAATAATTAAATGTTCTAAGGTGTAAGAATACCTACTCCATAAAATTATATTATTTTTCGAACATTTTGCTGTTCAAACTGAACAGGCAATATTTCACCAGGGAGCTGGCCAAATTTTTATTATCTGATACAGAATCTAAAAGGTTAAATAATATAAATGTTACAAAAATGTAAATCTAACAAAAGGCCATATGTAAAGAATCTACTTGGTTTTATCAATGACAATAAAGAGAAGGCATTGACTTTGGTCAGTGTAAGAAGTGTTAGAAAAAGTTGGGAGTGTCCACATGCATTTTGACAATGATGTCAGATGTGTGTTGAAACATATTCTGGGGAATAGCAGATAAGAATATGAGCTTAAATGCAAATGTCTAACTTCCTCCTTCCTGAGACTTTATTAACATTTGTAGAAACAAAAAATTTTTTGAAACACAAGGTCAGGGAAACTAGAGAAAAGATAAGGGGAAACAGAATTTTGAAATCTGGAAAATAGATGACTTATCAGACTTGAGGAAGCTATCCTGTAGCTCTCAGTGCTGATATTTTTTATTTTTACTTTTTAAAATATATTTTTATTGATTTCAGAGAGGAAGGAAGAGGGAGAGAGAGATAGAAACATCAATGATGAGAGAGAATCATTGATCAGCTGCCTCCTGCACACCCCACACTGGGGATCAAGCCCACAACCCGGGCATGTGCCCTGACCAGGAATCGAACACTGACCTCCTGGTTCATAGGTTGACGCTCAACCACTGAGCCACGCTGGCTGGGTAGTGCTGATATTTTTTTTAAAAGGAAAAAATATCTAAAGTCTTGGGGAAAAATAATATTTAGGTTTTAAAAAGATGCAAATATCATGGTAGAACATAGTGCGGTGGGAATAAATGACCATATGTGACGTCACATGAGTTATTTACCTCCCTCGGTCACAGTTTCCTCAACAGTGGAAATAGATGGAGCCATCCAAAAACACTCAAGGTAATTAATTATGTATGCTAAAGCCCAAACACAAGATTACTGATAATGTTGGCAAAGAGTACGCATTCTATACATGTTAGTTCCCTTCTCTGACCCCTTAGGATCAATTAATAGTTGCTACACCTATTACAGTAGATTAATTGATGTACATGTTAGGACAACATAAAGAGGACATGGGTTAAAAAGAACATGAGAGAGATCGTTTCTCCCGACCACATGCAAAAGAGAAAAGACTACAGGATTCTCAAGGCCTGGTTTTCCTCTCAATGGACTGTCATTTTTGGGAAGTCATATAGTTTCCTCTGCTGAGAAGGGAAGCGTTTGGGTCACCTGATGCCAAAGTCCCTTCCAGCTTTATGGGATTATACTGATTAATAATAAAGACAGATTTCTCTATCGTTACTTAGATTTACTTCTTAGCACATGAAGGTATAATTTAATTCTTATGTTTATGTTATATTCCTTAAAACCTGATTTTGGTTTTATGAGATTTTCAAAATCAAATTTACATAATGTAGCTCAGAAGTACATAATCCATCTGTTATTCTGATCTAGCCTGAATTTTTTTTTAAAGTCCTCATTTTTTCTTTTTATATAGTAATATCACCGTATGGTCACTGTAATGACTTTCTCATGTTTCTTACACAGGGACATCATGAGAAATATGATGAAAGTTACTGCTCTCTCCTCATGCATTCAAGTGTTTTCAGAGTAACTCCCCAATATTCACCCTGCCTCAGCATTAGGGACAGCCTTGCTTTCCTCTTCATCAAGCACTTTAACTCCCTGTTTGACCTCTTTTAAACACTTTCTGCATCTGCCCTCATCTTTATGTCCTTTCCTTTGGGTCTAGGGCAGGGGTGGGCAAACTTTTTGACTCGAGGGCCACAATGGGTTCTTAAACTGGACCAGAGGGCCGGAACAAAAGCATGGATGGAGTGTTTGTGTGAACTAATATAAATTCAAAGTAAACATCATTACATAAAAGGGTACGGTCTTTTTTTTTTTTTTTAGTTTTATTCATTTCAAATGGGCCGGATCCGGCCCGCGGGCTGTAGTTTGCCCACGGCTGGTCTAGGGCCATCTTCCTTTTAGGATAAATTGTTATCTGTGTCCCTGCTCCCTCACATCTGCTATGGGACTTTATTAGTTACCTCCTCTCTTCAGTGAGGCACAGTAATGAGTTTACGAACCCAGGTTCAAAGTCAGCCTCCACCACTACTTGCTGTGCAAACTTGGGCGTATTATTTAGAATCCTGTGCTTCTTTTTCCACAGCTGTGGAATATGATAAAAATAAAACTTCCCTAGTAGGGTAGTTGGTAAAAATTAAATGAGATACTTGTAAAGTACTTAGAAGAAGGCCTCCATGAATAATGGCTGTAATTTTATCTTTGACCTCTCCCTTGCTCCCAGATTTGTTACCTGGACATGTCAGCATAGAACGTCTTCCACCATCAGTCATGTCTTTGCTTTTCGTTTCTTTTGGGGAAGCTGCCCCAGTTGCACCTTTCACTCCACATCTACTAGTAAGCTTCTGAAGAGTTTGATGTTTGCTGGCTTTGTGGTAGATTTATCACAGAGACCTACTGATTTTACCACCTATTCCTAAAATGAGTCCTCTCCTCCCTCAGTCCCTGCGCTAATGCATGCTTTTATGATCTCTCACCTGCTCTATGCCAAGAACCTCATACTTGCTGGGAATAGAAGTGCAATTTCATTCTAAAGAAATATATAATTTAGTAAAAGAAGAAAAAAGTGTATTAAGAAGATAAAAATATGGCCAGACACATCTACAATGTTAGCTTTTTTTTTAAAAAAAGAAATATATGGCTTGATGACCTTTTATTACTAGACTAGAGACCCAGTGCACGGATTCGTGCACCGGTGGGGTCCCTCGACCTGGCCTGCTCCCTCTCATAATATGGTACTCCTCGGGGGATGTCAGATAGCCAGTTTCCATCTGATCCCTGCAGGCCCGATCCAGACAGGAGGGAGCCCGATTCTATGTGTTGAGCATCTGTCCCTTGGTGGTCAGTGCACGTCATAGTGACCAGTCAACCGGTCGTCCAGTCGTTCAGTCAACAGGTCACTTAGGCTTTTATATATAGAGATAATTTTGAAAAACAAGCACGATGACAGATGCAAATGTTGGAAAGCATTCCATCTTACTTGTTTATTTATTGAGCCAGGAGGCAAACGTGGCTGGATGGTCTGAGAGTACTTTTCTTAAGGGAGAAACAGCACTGCCAAACATTTTAATGCAGTTTGCCCTGAAAACTTATTTTAATTTTATTGTTCTATATCCCATGATGTTTGTCTATTTAATAAACATACCATTTATTTGGTAACAAAATATGCTTACTTTTATGACTCTTTGCCATAGTACATAGTGCTGAATACAGAAAGTCTTCACCAGAAGATTAACCAACAGATTAATAAATTACAATTTGATTAATAGTTCTGTTGTGAAGAATAATTTTAATTGATTTTTTAAAAAAATTATGCATCTTTATAACATTAATGGCTGCTTCAATGTCAGATGTTTGGTTTCCCTGTCTTGAACTTTATTTAGATATCTTTTTAGAATCCTCATCGTGTTATTTCTGTTTTTATAGGTTAACAAAAAATTCATGAAATTAGTGTTCTCGGTTGGATTGCTCTGTTTTCTCCACCCATGCATTAAGCCTTTGAAATATAAATTTATCTTCTAATGCTTTAGCAAAATGGCACTGTTGTAGTAATTAAGTCATTTAAATTCTCCTTTCTTGGGTAATATGAGGCCATCTCTCCTTGTTCTTATCCTGTCTATCCTCCTATTACTTTTTGAATTCTTCATGCTGGTTTATTTTATTCATCAGTTTATTTTGTTCATTAGATTCCACATATGAGTGAGATCATGTGATACTTGTCTCTCTCTGACTGGCTTATTTCGCTTAGTATAATACTCTCCAGGTTCCTCCATGCTGTCTCAAACAGTAAAAGACCCTTCTTTATTACTGCTACATAGTATTCCCTGGTGTAGATGTACCACAGCTTCTTTCTCCAATCGTTTACTGATGGGCACTTGGTCTGTTTCCAGATCTTAGCTATTGTAAATAGCTCGGCTGTGGACATAGAGGTGCATATGTTTTTGATGTTTTAAAAAAGATAATACTTTTAGAGCACTTTTAGGTTTACGGCAAAATTGAAAGGAAGGCCCAGAGATTTCCCATATACCCACTGCTCCAAACATGAACAGCCTCCTCTGCTATTAGCATCTCTTATTAGAGTTGCTCAATTTTTACTATTGGTAAACCTGCATTGACTCATCATTATCGTTCAAGTCCATGGTTTACCTTAGGGCTCCCTCTTGGTGTTATATATTCTATGGGTTTTGACAAACGTATAATGACATGTATCCATCATTATAGCATCATATAGAAGAGTTTCACTGCTTTAAAAATCCTCTGTGCTCTACCTCTTCATTCTCCTCCCAGCCTCACCTCAACAGCCAATGATCTTTTTACTCTCTCTATAGATCTGCCTTTTCCAGAATGTCACATTGGAATGATAGGGCATGTCGCATCTTTGGTTTGACCTCTTTTATGTAGTAACATGCATTTTAGGTTCCTCAATGTCTCTTCATGGCTTGAAAGCTCATCTCTTTTTGGTGCTAAATAATATATCACTATCTGAATGTACCACAGTTTATTTATCCATTGACCTACTGAAGTTAATCTTGGTTGCTTCCAAATTTTAGCAGTAATGCAAAAAGCTGCTGTAAACATCCATATGCAGGTGTTTGTGTGGACATAAGTCTTCAACCCCTTTGAGTAAATAACAAAGAGTGCAATTCCTGGAGCATATGGTAAAAGTATGTTTAGTTTTGTAAGAAAGTACCAAACTCCAAAGTGGTTGTACCATTTTGTTTTCCCAGTAGCAATAAATGAGAGTTCCTATTGCTCCACATCCTCACCAGCATTTAGTATTCTCAGCATTCCAGATTTCGACCATTCTAATAGGTGTGTTAGAGGTATCTTGTTATTTTACTTTGCATTTCCTTAATGACATATGATGTAGAGCAACACATATCATCTTTATATTATCTTTTCTATTAAACCTCTTATTATCTATGTGCATTCTAGAGTTAGAGATTTACTTCAAGGAATGCTAAAGGTGTGTCCATCCTGAGAGTAGCTATCAGCATTCAGGAGTATAACAAGAGCAGACCGGGTATGAATTCTGTTGGGTACATTATATGTCACAGTACAAAACTTTGAAATGATTTTATTTAGTGTAGGTTTCAGTAATGCATAAGAAAGAATTTAGAGCCAGCACACAAGCATTAATTTTAAGCAGAATATTTAAAGGCAGTGTACCAGATGGAAATGAATATGCTCTATTTTCATTTTATATTTTGTAAATAAAAACTCATTTATCTATATATCTGCGTTTCCCTAATGAAAGTGAAACATTTCTATTGACACACAATTTGCCTAATGTACACAGAAATCTGTGTCAAGAGACTAAATTTAGAATATGATATATCAGAAAATATCCTCAGTAGTTAACAATCATCTTTATCCTTTTTTTCTTCCCTCTAGCTTACACAGTTGTTCAGAAAGAAAAAAAAATAACATTAAGGCCAGGATCGCTGCCCATGTTGATTGGAATTGCCACATGTTGTAATTGCCCTCTCTATGTTCCAAACAGCAATAAAATTTCAAAGTCATCTATGACTTTATGTCAATGAATATTATATTTCCTCTGTTTACATAAGTGCTATTTTTCTGCCTTTAATTTCTCTTGAGTTAAGTGCAATTGTCTCAAAGTCCCCAAATCTGTCATTTTTCAAATTTTGATCAGTAAATTTTGCAGTTTAAAAGTTATTTTGTTTGCAAGTTTGAGAGCAAGATGCTATTTCTCAAAGCCCAGAATTCTTGATCACATATGGTTCTAGCTGGATACATTTGAGTTTTCAATTAGGCATGTAGGCATAGTAAATTATGCATTTATATTACCTGTAATGCTGAATATCTGCACCTTGAGATAATGGTTAGCCCCTGGTGATAATTACACAACAGATGGTTCTTCCTGAAGCAGAACAACACATATCATGCAATTTAGCCATGAAGAAAATGAAGAGCGAGGTTATAAAAATAAATGGAGATAGGCAACTGATTAAATGCAGCGCGTAGCAATATGATGCGTCAGACACAAGCAAACATTCATTTTTCCTCCTGTAAATTTGGTTGATTTTCATAGCAACATCATCAGTAAGGATTTAAACAAACCCATTCCAGTCGTGTCTATCTTCATATGCAATGTGTACTTGTGAAAAATCAAATATTTTTTAATGTACTTTTGCCAGTTTTCAAAATATGATCTTAACTATTTTAGGTTACTGAAACATAACCAATACCTTTTTGATGGAGGGGACTCAAAAGATCTTTCTTTTACCTGGAAATGTCAAATTTTCAGGTAAAAGCTCTTTTTATCAGCTTTATTGAGAAACAATTCATATACTATAAAATTTACCATTCAAAGTATCCAATTTTGTAGTTTTCAGTAGTTTTTATGTTTAACACCCCAAAAGGAAGCTTGGACATTAGTAGTCACGCCTCATGCCCCAGAACCATTGAACACTTTCCCCCTCCTTTCTGTAGACAAGCAATCTCCATAGATTTGCCAATTTTATACTGCATATAAATGCAATTATACAATATGGGCTCTTTTTAAACTAACTTCTTTGACTCAGCATAATATTTCCAACTTTTATTCATGTTGTAGCATGCATCACTGCCTCCTTTATTTTTATGGATGAATAATTCTCCATTGTATGGATAGACCCAACTTTGTACATTACTTAGTTGATGGACAATTTTGGCTATTATGAATAGTACTCCTATGAACATTAGTGTACAAGTTTCTGTGTGGATCTAGTTTTCATTTCTTTTGGGTACTAGCTAAGGATAGAACTGCTAACACTTATGGTAACTCTAATTTAAAATTTTGAGGAACTCCCATTTTTTCCCCCAAAAAGCCTCTGCATCATTTTCTATTCTCACCAGCAGTGTATGAGTGTTCTTATCCTTGTCAGCACTTGTTATTGACTGTCTTTTGGATTTTCGCCATCCTAGTGAGTGTGAAGTGGTTTGACTTTGCATTTCCCTAATGAATAATTCAGCATATTTCCATGTACTTTTGTATATTGTGCTTATTTGTATAACTTCTTTAGACAGCTCTCTTCAAATGCTTTGCCCGTATTTTAATTGGGTTATTTGTCTTTCTGTTGCTAAGTATTTGTAAGAGTTCTTTGTATATTTCAGGTACAAGTCCCTTACAGATATATGATGGCAAATATTTTCTTTTATTCGGTGTGCTATCTCTGCACTTTTCTGATAATATTCTTTAAAGACATATTATATTCGATAATTTTAGTGAAGCAAAATTATCTTTTCTTGCTTAAGTCTTTTGGTGTAGTTTCCATGAAACCACCGTCTAACTTATGCCCACAAAGATTACTCCTTTGTTTCCTTTCTAAGAATTGTGTAATTCAGCTCTGATGTTAAGTCAGTGATCCATTTTTAGTTAATTTTAAAGTACAGCGGGAGGTAGGGGGTCTAACTTCATTCTTTTTCATGTGGCATCACATTATCTCAGCACCATTGTTAAAAGCACACTCCCTCTTGAATTGACCATTGCATCATGATATATAGAACGATGAGGCTCTTACATAAGAGTTTATATGTAGAGAATAGTGAGAATAGAACCTAAGTAGAAAATATGGTGGCTGTACCCAGTGTTGGCCTTTATCTTTTCAGATCCAGTCCTTTCCTCACTTTTTTTTTTTAAATTGCAACAGAGCTAAGCCTTAGCAATTATGCTGCCCAACTTCCTAGGCCCCCATGGCTAAGTATAGTCAAAGGCAGCAACAGACCATAACAGGGAGGAAAGGACCAGATCCCACTCAGTCCTGGGCAGCATCTCTGGCTGCACTTATCTTTCCTTTATGTTCCAGGTTTTGATGGACCAAGTGCCTGATTCCAGTTTCTTGTTGGTCCTATAAGACTGGCACCACTCCTTTAGTCTAGTATAGCTTTGTCTTTCCTGCGCAGGGATGGCAGTGGCTTCTTCCTTTTGTTAACCTCTAGGTAACCTCCTTGTCCCTAATTTGGAGTTTTAGTTCTTCTATGTAATCAATACCTGGTACTGAATTCCTCTGTATAAAGTTCAAGGCCATCCTTATATATGGATAAAATTAAGTCCTATGGAACCAAGTTTATGAGTCTAAAATTTTAAAGTTGAGCCCCCTTTAGCACCTACATTCATTATATTCAATGCTATTAAGTAATTATATTACTAAGTAATTATGAGCACATTAAAAATATACAGTTGAAGGTCACAGACCTTCCAGGCCTGCTTCATTTGACAGTTTTACTAGACATGTGTTTTGTAAGTGAACATTATATTGAATACTAAATATCTTATGAAAATGATTTTTTTAATCATTGTTCATTTGGTGAATAAGCTCAGAAGAGATCAGGAAATATCTCTTCTAGGGATAAAGCTCTTCAGTTTAACATATATATATTTTTTTACTTAATACGAGTATATGTATCAACTTTGATAAGCACATTTTTCATGTCAAAATGTGCTGGTTTTATTATTAATAAAATTATATTTTTATTATGATATGTGCATGTTTTGTTTATAAAATGCATAATATAAATTTATGGAAGAAATAGGCACTTCACATGCTATTTAGTTATGAAATTTATTACAAGTTTAATATAAGGAATACAAAGTGATTTTCTTCATTTTTAAAAAAAATATATTTTATTGATTTTTTATAGAGAGGAAGGGAGAGGGATAGAGAGTTAGAAACATCGATGAGAGAGAAACATTGATTCAGCTGCCTCCTGCACAATCCCTACTGGGTATGTGCCCGCAACCAAGGTACATGCCCTTGACTGGAATCGAACCTGGGACCCTTGAGTCCGCAGGCTAACGCTCTATCCACTAAGCCAAACTGGTTAGGGCTATTTTTACTAATTTAATGTATTTACTTCTCTTTTTAATTGTTTAATTTTCATTTTTACATTTGATTTCTATATTATCTTAGAAACATAAAAATACAAAAATCAATTTTTTCACATTAAAATTATTTTAGGTTAATATTTTTTGTAAAAATTATGAAAGGGAATGATGATTATTATAATTATTATCATAAAATCTATGACCTTAATTTGATATTAGAATTCAAAATATAAAATTACAGCTTTTTTCTTAAGGCTCTAAATTTTAATACAGGGACACGATTACTTTTTCTATTTTATTTTTCATTCTTAGTTGACATGCAATATTATTTCATATTAGTTTCAGGTGTACAGCACAGCGGTTAGACATATTTATAACTTATGAATCTTTCTTTTTTCCTCAGTAATTCTTTTGTAGATAACAGTAGGCAGCCTCAAAAAATAATCATTGACAATTGCTTTTTAAAAATTGTTCTTAGAAACATTTCCATTACAAGTGTTCTTAAACACTCCTCTACATGCATTGCAGAATGGGTATAACAAATGACTATTCATTCAATACTCCCTTCAATTTATACCTCTAGAAATATATCAGGAAAAGGAATAATTTAGAAAAAAAAGAAGTTTGTTTTTAATTCTCCCATCAACCTACACAACTAAGATTTAGAGAAACTATTTTTTTCAAAAACACTTAAATATATTTGATTTTATACCTTTAAATATAACCATTAAGATATATCAGCAAAAGAAACTTAGCAGCAAGTCTTGCTGGTATTTTCCCATTGGAATATAAGTGTAACAATAATGATACATTTGAAAGCCACTATCTTTTTTTTTTTAATGAATCAAATTATCATTTTGCATTTGAATTTGCAGTTGATTAGAAATGCATCCAACTGTTCATTTGGTGAATAAGCTCAGAAGAGATCAGGAAATAACTGCTTTAAAAGCACTAGTAGAGGTTTCATTGAACTCAATAATAGGCTTATAAACCATTAATTTTATAACTCAATCACATCTTACAAGATGCTCAAAGATTTTAAAGAAGTGTTACCACTGCATTTAGGCGATATCTGATCCCACCTCTGCCACCACATGGCTACTTTCCCTCAATCAAACCATCTCCTTGCCCCCCTCAATTCCCTTACCTTAAAAGAAAGATTGAACAACAAATTTAATTTTTTTTCCTAGTTTGAATCCTTTTATATTCCACTAGACTTAGCTGTGCTGAAAAGTTATTGGCTAAAGAAATCTCTGGAGCAGAGACTCATCAGGTGATTTTCTAAGCTGGATTCTCAAATTCATCCATTTAATTCATCCATTGATCTACCTGAGTAAAATCTATACTCCTGACTTTTCTGCTTCCACTTTTCCCATTGGGTGGTATCACACTATGAGCAACATTTTTCCTTTTGTTATTTTTAACTAGATTTTTTTGACTCTACACTTAAGCCTCAGATGGAAATTCTTACTCTGACTAGAAATATTTACTATTTATCTTTCACTCTGCTTAGAATAGTTTTAATTACATTTTGAGCTCTTGGACTTTCAAAAATATTTACTAATCATCAAATATGTCTGAGGCACTAGAGACAAAATTTAAAAACAAAATAGTGATAGTTTTGGGTATCATGGAGCTTAAAGCCAGTATTTGTGTAATAAATGGTACTTGGAAGCTATGATGCCTACTTTAGAAGTCAAAGACTAGAGGAGTGATGTCCCTGAGGAGTGAGAATTGAGCTAAATTCTAAAGGAAGAAGAGGAACTAACTAGAGAAAAAGGGGGAGAAGTCATCCCAGGAAGAGGAAGTGAAGGGCAGAAGGTCAAGAACTTCAGTGCCTTGTGTGGCAACAGCACAAAAATAAGGACAACTGCACACATTGTGATGCCACGAAGGGCCAGAACCTTGAGGGCCTCATAGGACATGTTTAATATTTGGATCTGTAAGAGCAGAGAGAGTGATCAGGTAGGGAGACACTGGCTGAGGCTTGAACTTGCCCCAAATCAGCCTTACTGAATTAGAATGGGTGTGTGAGGGTTTTCCACTGTCTGGGTGGGAAATCATGATAACTTGACTAGAATAGTGGCAGTTTACATGGATGTATGCAGAGCAATTCTAGGAAGAAAAATTTATAGACAGAGAAGAAACTATCAAGGCCCCTTTGATAAAGTCCCTCTTGTGACTCATTGTCTCTAGATGGGGCGGCAAACATTTGTTTAGGAAACATGAACTCTTCTCATCTCCCTGTGAATTGTCTTACTTTCTTTGAGGTCCCAGATCTTGACCTCCATAATCTGGATTGACATCTGTACCTCATTTTACATTACTGTCTTTGGAATTTTCATGCTTCTGTGAATTCCCCCGTGCATACACATTATACTTGATTTTCTCCTGTTAATCTACCTTATTTTATTTTAATGCAACCAGCCATAAAAACCAAGAGAGAAATGGGAATTCTCCCTTCCCCCACATCTTTAAATTGAGTATCTCATTACTGTTCTAACCAAGCTAGAATAGCTTAAGGGTAAACTCCTCTCTTAGCTTTTTCTCACACACCCTCCTGAAACTCACTACTTATGAATGTCTCCTTCTTTATCCTGCACATCTACCAGTTCTTCCAAAATATTTTTCCATAAAATTCTTTTTTTTAATTTAAATATTCTTTCACGGAGCAATCATAATATTTTATCCAGAATCCCTTTCAGATTTATGCTTCTAGAGAAGCAAAAGTCCAGGGCATGTGGATAATACTTATACGAATGTTAATCATAGCATTATTTGTAGAGGTAAACAATTGAAAATGATAAGTGTTTATTAATAAATTTGTTTAATAAATGTAGCCCATTCAGACAATGGGAATTTAAATAGTCATTACAAGCAATGCCTTGAACTATTCAGCTGACAGGGCGGTGGAGGTGGGGGTGGCATTCCATGATGTATTAAGTGAGAAAAACAAGAGGTAGCAAACTGTATGTACAGTATATTCTCACAGTTACACACAATGAAAAAAGTAACCTTATACACAAGCCAGTCAGTACATTTGTGTATATGTTTGCATGAGTACTGGAGAAGATGCCAAAGGCCAGAGCAAAAAGGCTTGTTTTGTTTTTTGAAATTGATTAGAAGTTTGGCGGGAACCAGGGCAGCTTCAGAGAGGCAGGTGGTGGGAAAGATGAAAAGAAGGCAGTTCCGACTTTAGACTTTTCCTGTAGTTCCCACAGTATCTAGCACACAGAAAAATAGTGCAGGAATACAGAGCATCGCATTTAGGTTAACTGTGGAGTGGAGGAATTCTATCCACAGTATTACAAATGTGTGCATGTTCGTTATTCACATAGGGAAGTACTCCCTGGTGACAAGGATAAATGTAGACTAATTTTATTTTAAAATATAAGTAGTCTAAAATGTATTTTCATATCTTGGTTCAAAGTTGGCATCTATAATGAATTATCTTCTAAAGAAAAATAATATTACAGCGCGGCCAAATAATTTAGTTGTGGAAAAGAAATCCCTTAGGGACCAATTAGCTTTGCCCTGTTGGATGGTGGAAAATTATACCATGAGGCTGGGACAGTCCTGACTTTCTCACCAATATTAGGCACAGGGGACAGTTGGTGAGAGCATAGGCCTTGAAACCAATCCTTCACCGTGAGATGAGTAGAAGGAGGAAGGAGAGACAGAGAAAGGGAAATCAAAGCAGCCACCATGATGAAGCTCAGGGCTAATGACTGTGTGCCAAGCTTCAGGTATGCCAACTAGTGTCTTCAAGAGACAAATGCATATTATTTCATTTTACCTCCCAAGTAAAAGTGAGAGTTAATACTATTCCCTTACCTATTGTGTAGATGAAGAGACAGGCTATTTAGTGTAAGTAACTTGCCATTCTCCACAGTCAGTAAGGACTAGAACAGGGTTCCCAGGCTGCTGATTCTAAAATCTGTGAATTTGACCACTACGCCATCTGATACTTCCTACACCCCTTTTGTGTGTTTTCTGAACTGCTCTTATAAATTTTTAAACTAGTTTATTGGATTTTTGAAGTTTATGCCTTTGGATTTTTCAATAGCTCCCACAACACACACACACACACACACACACACACACACACACACACACACAAACACACTATGTTCTACACCCTCCTCCCTCACCCCCAGCAATAACTACCCTCAATGTTTTGAGATTTTCTCTCTCTCTCTCTCTCTCTCTCTCTCTCTCTCTCTCTCTCTCTCTCTTTCTCTCTCTCTCAGTTGTAAGTGGTTAGGGTTGACAGGTTTTCCTCAGAACTAGCTCTCACCCTGCAGGAAGCCAGTCCCCAGAGGTCTGGAGGAACTATGGACACATGATGGAGACCTGTACTCCTAGGAGAGCTCTGTAGGGAAGGAGGGAAGGGGCCTGGTGGTCAGGGGACTGTATGAGATCATGTGGTGGGGGTGGCAGTTGACACCAGCATGTGGGAGAAAAGGATTTTGGATAAACAGAGGAGCCACGGTATTCTGCATGCTTCCCAAAGGTTAACTTTCACTCTTATGCAGACTGGATCTTCATCTGCTATTAAGCTACTGAGTTGACAGACCCAAACATGAAAACAAGCGGAGAAAACTGAACAGTATCTCTGTCCAGGAGTCCTTTGGGTACATTTTTGAGGTTTAGAATTTCTATATGAAGAAGAGGGTAAAATCTACCTTTTTTTCTCATACCACTCCATCCAGTCTTAAGGAAATTTATGCAGAAAGATGTCTTCTTTTTCCCTCCTTGGAAAGTCAAGTGATGATTTTGATGATTTGATGATTTGACTTTGGATGGTGGGCACACAATGCCATATACAGATTCTATATCATAGAAATGTACACTTGAAACCTATATGACCCTATTAACTAATGTCACCCCAACAAATTTAATAAAAAAGAAAGTCAGATGACAAAAACGTTGCAATTAAGGCTTTTAATTCCTTGTTCAAAATCAATAATTCATTTCAAAAGATCAAATATGACCCTTGCATCAAACTTCTCAGTGGCATAATAATACATCACTTTTATCTCTCAGAAATATCACACTTCTTTTGACAGAATCTCTTCTTTAAAAAAAAAAGTACTTTGGGACATCAAAGTACTGGTTAGTTAATTATCATTAGTTAATTATCATTTTGACTATTTTTCTCTTTTAGTCCCACCTCCATTCACTTGTAAAATATCATTTGGTTAACACCCAAAATGTCTCTCATTCATCTCCCAGCGACTCTCCTTCCTTGCAGAAACTCTGCGGGGCCACAGTAGCCTCCCTCTCACTGTCCTCTCTGTCTCCATCTTTTCCTATTCTGTGTTCCCAAAGCTGCCCAGATTAATTTCCTGAAGAGCATGACTTCTTATACCACTTCCTTGTTTGAAAATATTTAATGCCTCCCCATTGCCTATAGAATGATGTCCATATATATTAGTCATTCTTGTGTGCTGTACTCTGAACCCCAAAACCCATTTAAATGGTTTTCTCATTATTTGCACTTCTACAGCACAGACACTGGTCCTACTGGACTATAAGCTATTTAGAAGTGAAAGTAAAATTTTCCTGTCTGTGTGCTTTTACTCATGCTGTTCTTTTTGTCTGGGGTATCTGTTTTTCTTTTTCTTAAACTGTAATGCAAACTCTTCCTTCTCTCTAGCTCAAATGTCACATTAAACATGAACTTTAATTTACATTTCTAAACTGAAAATACAGTCTCCTCCTTTGCATTCCCCTGTGCCGCAATCCTGACTCTCTAGTGTATAGATCTAGCATTATAAGTAGTCTCTATTTCTGTATACATTATTTAGAAGTGTATTGTAATTTCTTATGCTCATATATTATAACCTGAGAGCTTGAAAAAAATGCCATTTACATATCTGCTTTATTCCTTAGAATCCCAAGCAACATTTCTTGTGCATGAAATCAGTCAGTGTTTGGTGAGAAACTGGATTAATCAAGCAGGTGAATACACTAAACTGGACCAGAGGGCCTGAACAAAAGCATGGATGGAGTGTTTGTGTGAACTAATATAAATTCAAAGTAAACATCATTACATAAAAGGGTACGGTCTTTTTTTTTTTTTTTAGTTTTATTCATTTCAAACGGGCCGGATCCGGCCCGCGGGCCGTAGTTTGCCCACGGCTGAATCAGTCAGTGTTTGGTGAGAAACTGGATTAATCAAGCAGGTGAATACACTTCCTTGTAACTACACAGTATACCAAATAGTTTAATTGATGCAAAGAAAACCAGTTTGCACCAGTTTTTATACAAAAGACAAAACCAAAGAGTCTACACTCCCATTATCACTCTACTAGATTTTCTTTTTTGTCTTCACCTGAGGATATGTTTTTATTTTTTTTTATTTTTTTAGAGAGAGGAAGGGAAAGACAGAGACACACAGACAGAGAAAGAGCGAAATCAGATATGAGAGAGAATCATCAATTGGTTGCCTCCTGAATGTTCCTTGACTGGGGATCGAACCCACAACTTTTCGATGTACAGGACAGGATGATGCTCCAACCAACTGAGCCACCAGCCAGGGCTTTACTAGTTTTTCTGATCATTGGTCCTGGGAGAAAATCACATCAAACTGAACCTAAGAGCTCTTACCTCAGCCCTTTGATTCCACAGCTGATTAGATGAAGTCACATTCTGGGGTGACTGAAATCACTGCTAACAGAACGGCCACCCCACACTGGTGGCTCTCACGAGTGTGACATTTGACGTTCCTGAGTCCAGTCCATTATTTCATTATGGCTTAATCAGATTTGTGTCTTACACACATACCACATTCCTGCCTTGGTTTGGAACCTGTAGGCCTGGTTTCTGTTTCTGTTTTTGCTTTTAGTTTGATTTTTAAAAAAATAGGAATAGAAGTGATTATCATTGAGCGAGGCAGATAGTAACACCTCCAAGAGGACATTTCCCTCATTTGGAACTAGAGAGCTGGGTGAGAATTTACTTTGGAATTTACTCCTTTGCACCATCACTGCTCTGAATCTAAGGTCCTGGTGAGGAGAGAAATAAATGTAAATAAAGGAGAGAGAGAGTTGGAAGATGAGTTTGAAGAATAGGGAGCTGCAGGTATATGTGGGGCTGGATCCTGGCAGAACCATTTTTTTCCTAAATAGCTTAGTTTCTTTTTTCAGTCAATGGGGGTGCTTACTGGCCCTGATCTTTGTCTTCTGCGTCATGGGAGACTGAAGAAAATTCTGTGTCATGGGAGACTGAAGAAAATTCTGGAATTATTGGAAACATCCCAGGTATTGTTATTCTTTCTCAAGGTTGGCTTTTATCCTAGTCCAGCGATTACTGAACATTTCTCTCATGCACCTCGGACAAGAGCAAAAGATCACCTGAAGCCTTCTGTCCTGCATCTATCTTTTCCTCCTTTCTCTCTCCCTTCCTTTTTCTACCCATTTAAATTGTGTACCCAGTACTTTGCTGCTCACACGGCACATAAAATGAAAGCGATACCCTTTGATTTAAAAAATTACAGCCTGGAAGGGAAAAATAACCTCCCAGCTCATTACCTGGTAAAAATAAGTTACAGTTAGGCCGTGGCATCTCAATTGAAGGTGTTGTCTAAGAAACAATCCCGAGAGGCTTGAGCTCATTTACCAAGTGAGAACAATGGGAGAATGTAAGAGCCCATGGTTTCTCCCCAGCTGAGCCTTCCAGCAAGATCACTTGGGATATATATATACAAATATATATATATA